>NC_138353.1:10523481-10684637 GCF_046562875.1 Panthera onca | reverse complement strand
TCCAGTAAGGTGACTGGTGCTTACCGAGGTCTGAGAACCGTCGGGTTCAAAGTTCAAAGGCTGCGGAAGCCTTTGTGTGGGACCCCCGCCTGTCACCCCGGAAAGGGAGCTGGGGTTTCTGCTCTTACCCACCTGCAGTCTGTTCTCCCCACGGCCGCCAGAGGGAGCTTCTTGCCTCTCGCGGACTCACAGCCCTCCCGTGGCTCCCGTATACCGTGGCCCACGAGGCCCTGTGCCGTGTGTCCCAGCCCGACCCGGTCCTCCTCATTTCATGTCACTCCTCCCTGCTCCCCCCAGCCATCCTGACCTCTGCTCTTCAGGCATGACCCTCTCACTTGGCCCTCACAGCCATTAATTACTCCTGCTCGGTCCCCTGCTTACCCCTCTTCCCGCACGCCCCCCCCCCACCCGAGCCAGAGACCCCTCGAGCCCCCCTGTTTTCTTTCTCCATTGTTTCCATCACCCTCTGAATTCATCTGGTTGCCTTCGCTTGTTTCCCACCTGTTCCTCCTTGTGGGTCTTGAAATCCCACCGGGCCAGAGTCGCGCTGTTGACTCGTCCCGGTCCCCACACCGGCACAGAGCCTGGCACAGTGCCTAAGGGCGAGCGTCCATGAACTCGGGGGGGGGGGGGGCTCCCACCGCATGCCCGGTGGCGTCCTAAGTGCTTTGCGTGTGTGTGTGTTGGCTGATTTAGTGACCAGGTGGGCCACAAAGGAGCTGACTGCAGAGCAGGGACAGGAAGCCAACCAGCAGAGAGCGCGCATCAGTGCCCGGATCTCGGCCGGCAACCAGCGGAGACTGGAGTTGGCCCCACGCTTCCCCAGCCTGCTTGTCCGCCTCCCAACAAAGGTGGCAGGCTTTGTGAAGGGACTCCGGTGTAGAGGACGCCTTCTTTTTGCGTTGGCGAAGTCTGTCCCTTCCTGGGGGGGGGGGGGGGGGGGGGGGGGGGGGCAGAGCCTGGCCTTCCAGCCCCGCCCCCTGTTCCTCTCCCCACCCCCACCCCCTCAGGCCCCTGAGGCCGCCCGCACATGCGCAGTGCTGTGTGCCGACCCTGGGGAGAAGCCAAGGCCACCGAGGGGCCGAGTAAGCGGCCCAGGGTGTCAGCCAGGCGGCCCTAGATCGGCCCGTGGCCGCTCGGGCCCGCACACCTTTCCCTACACCCGTCCCGGCTCCGCACTCACTTGTAGCCCACGTCACACCAGTTCAGCGTCCTCGAATGGTAGCTATGCAGGTTCTGCACCTGCTTCAGGCACGAGGCCGGGCTGTCGCAGTGGCTGCCCCCGGTGTGCGACACCACCACGTAGCGCACGGGGTGTTGTAGTTTCTCCCCGCACTTGGACGCCGGGGCCTTCCATTCCCTCCGGGGCACTATGGGGCAGCAGGAGCCTGGGGCTTCTTCTCCAGGCGCCCCAAGGCCGAGGCCGAGGCCGAGGAGGGCCCAGGTGAGCAGCGCGCAGCGGCGGGACATGGCGGGCGGGGCGCGGAGGGATGCCTAGGAGCTCGCGGCTGGCGGGCGGGGCGCCTTTATCTGCTGGGGCCAGGAGGTAGGGAAGGCCTTGCTTCACCCCCCGGGCGGGACGGGCGGGTCATACCGGACCCCAGATTCTGCTTCCTTCTCTGGCAGGGCTGCAACAGGATGCGGTGGGGGCGCGGGTCTCATCTCTCTTCCTCCCGGAGGGACTGAGGTAACAGACGCCCCCCCCCCCCCCCCCCCCCCCCCCCCCCACTGTTTGTAACTGACGTATAAGGAGCACACAGTTTTATGTTAGTTTCAGGCGCACAAGGTCGTGAGTCCACAATTCTGTGCCTTACTCAGTGCTCGCCACGATAGGTGTAGCCACCCTGGGGGGACGCAATGCTATTGCACTCTGACTTATTATTATTATTTTTTTAAGCTTATTTATGTATTTAGAGAGAAAGCGAGCGCATGAGCCTGGGAGGGGCAGAGAGAGAGAGGGAGACACAGAATCCGAAGCAGACTCCGGGCTCTGAGCTGTCAGCGCGGAGCCTGATGCAGGGCTCAAACTCACGAGCCGTGAGGTCCTGACCTGAGCCGAAGTCAGACGCTCAGCCGACCGAGCCACCCAGGCGTCCCCCAAAGCTCCCGTCATACACACACACACACACACACACACACACACACACACACACACACACTTTTGTAAATGTTTATTTATTTTTGAGACCCAGAGAGAGAGACAGAGCATGAGCAAGGGAGGGTCAGAGAGAGAGGGAGACACAGAATCCGAAGCAGGCTCCAGGCTCTGAGCTGTCAGCACAGAGCCCAGTGCAGGGCTCGAACTCACGAACCACGAGATCATGACCTGAGCCGAAATGGGAACGCTTAACCAACTGAGCCACCCAGGCACCCCTATATATATTTTTAAATAACGGTATGAAATCATGCGCATCACTTTCCCTTTTGTCACCTACTATCTCTTGTGCATCTCGCCAGGTCAATGCAGCTAATTCTAATTCAGTCGTCGTAAGAGTTGCATAGCATTTCATGCTGTGGGCTTACCATTTTGACACAATCTTTGCTTTTTTGGAGCTTTGCAATTCTTTTTCCCGCCCCCATGCTGCACAAAATGTTATCAGACATCCAGCCCTACCTGCTGAAGCATCTATAAATGGTAAATATAGACTTTCTAAGTCAAAGACTGTATGTATTTAGTTGTTACTAGATTATTTCCTCCAAAGGCTGTTAAAAATCCTTATTTCTACCAGCGATGTATTGGAGTCCCCATTCACCCCAGAAGAGGGCAATATCTCTTTGTAACTTTAAATGGCATTTTTATAACCACTCAGGAGATTATTTTTCTATGTTTTCTGCCTGTTTGGATTTGTCTTCTATCAATTGCCTGTTATCTCCCCTGTCCATTTGAAAAATAAATTGGGCTGGGGTGCCCGGCTTGCTCAGTTGGTGGAGCACACAACTCTTGATCTCAGAGTCATGAGTTCAAGCCCCCACGTTGGGTGTAGAGATTCCTTAAAAAAATTCTAAAAAAAAAAATAAATAAATCGAGTTGTTTATCTTTTTGTTACCAATTTGCAAAGTGAAGAAAAGAATCCCATAACTAGTATTGTTGAGTCGTTGGGTATGTACATTTTGTGTCTCTTTTAAAAGCATTAGGGAATAGCATACATGTAGCAAAATGTACAAAGGTACTTTTAAAATATGGTTAATAGAATTAATAGCGTGAAGAACTGTGTTCCTTTTCGCACCGTGAATACAGGATGTATCCAGCAGCCAGATCAGGAAATAGAACTACATCAAAATTTTTATTTTATTAAAAAAAATTTTTTTAACGTTTATTTATTTTTGAGAGGCGGAGAGAGATCGAGTGCAAGCGGGGGAGGGGCGGAGAGAGAGGGAGACACAGAATGGGAAGCAGGCTCCAGGCTTTGAGCTGTCAGCACAGAGCCGATGCGGGGCTTGAACTCATGAACTGTGAGATCATGACCTGAGCCAAAGTCGGCCGCTTGACCAACTAACTGAGCCACCCAGGCGCCCCCACCTCAGCTAGGATTTATAATTGCATATGGTGTGAGGTAGGGGTTTAATTTGGTGTCTAAATGGCTAGCCATTTGTTCTGGTGCTATTTATTAAATAGACCTGGTTTTAAATTTCAGCCCTGCCCCTTATTAGCTGGGTGGCCTTGGGCAATTAGGCAGGATTTGACATCGCTGACCACATCCTTCTTGAAATGTTCACTTTCCTCAGCTTCTGTGTCGTAAGACTGTCTTGATTTTCTTTCTGCTTCTCAGCTGGTCTTTTCCTCTCCCTCTTTGACTCATTCTTCCTTCCTTGACCATTAGACTATTCTTTTTTCTGCTGGGTGATTTTTCATCCAGGTAATGGCTTCAGCCACCACTAAAATGCAAGTGACTTCTAGGTGTTTATGTCCAGCCTGGAGTTTTCAGATGAATTCTGGAACTGTGTATCTTCCTGCCTGGTTCACACCTGTACTTCGATGCCCCACAGGGACCTCCCATGAATATTCCTAAAATGGTTTATGATTTTTCTCCTCCAAAATCAGCCCTCTTCCAGGAGTTCCTGTCTAAGGGAATGACATGATTGTCTTCCAGGTACAAAAGCCATGCATCAGAGCATCATCCTTGACCAAACTCTAGTGTGTCCCCTCTTGTGTTGAGTACCCCAGCCCGTAGCAGGCGCTGAATATATACTGAATGGTAAGTATCCAGCTCACTCCCTGGTCATGTTGCTGTTATCGCCCAAATATCTTATGAATCAGACCACCCTGATTTATTTCCACTCTCCCCACCTGGGTCCAGTCACCGTCTCCTTGCACCTGGATTTTCTCCCACCCCCTCGGTGACTTTCCAGCATGCACCTTGGCCCCCATGAGGCCGAAGCTCAGATCTGATCAAGCGACCCTCAAACGTGAGTCACCGTTTTCTGTGGCTTCTCACGACTCTTAGGATGGATCCCAAGCACTTCGCCACGGCCTGCCTTCAACCTAGTCTCACCCGACTCACTCCTGAGGCCCTCTTCCCCTAGCTTCCCTGCCCTTCTTGCCGCCCTTGAGGATGCTTTGACTACCCTGTCCCCAGGGGACTTTGTCCGCACTGTGTGCAAGGTTTATTTATTTATTTATTTATTTATTTACATTTTTAGAGAGAGAGTCTGAGAGCAGGGGAGAGGGGGAGAGAGAGAATCTTAAGCAGGCTTCACACTCAGCATGGAGCCTGACGTGGGGCTCGATCCCACGACCCTGGGATTGTGACCTGAGCCAAAATCAAGAGGCGGACACTCAACCAACTGAGTCACCTGGGAGCCCCTGTACAAGTCCTAAATAAATGGGGAACCTTAAGAAATTCAGGAACTTTGTACCTTACCTTTAAGATTACAAAACATGAGGGCGCCTTTTGTAAAAAAGCAGGAATATGTACACATCGGATTGCTTACTAAGAATATAGCCTTTAGCCAGGTAGGGTGAAGTATTCCTGTGTTAGAATTTTATTTATTCTGTATCTTGTCAGCCTAAGAGTGGGACATGCCCTTGTGAGCATTTACAAGAGCCTGAGTGGGTAATTGTTATATTACCCCTAATCCTGAGAACTGTATTACTAGGGTATTTTTTAAATAGGAAATTAAATCTACCCCCTGTACCTTTTAGGACGTTGACTTTTTAACTATTTAATTCACCAACTGCCTTTATTTGATCTTGTAATTAATTCAGCCATTATAAAAACTCCTCAGAGTCTCTGGCGGTTTGCAAAAAAGCATTCCTCTTCATTGTATCAATAATGAAAGAAGACTAATTAAATGCTGATTAGAGGGGCGCCTGGGTGGCTCAGTTGGTTAAGCGTCTGACTTCGGCTCAGGTCATGATCTCACGGTCCGTGAGTTCGAGCCCCGCGTCGGGCTCTGTGCTGACAGCTCAGAGCCTGGAGCCTGCTTCCAATTCTGAGTCTCCCTCTCTCTCTCTGACCCTCCCCCGTTCATGCTCTGTCTCTCTCTGTCTCAAAAATAAACAAACATTAAAAAAAAATTAAAAAAAAATAAATGCTGATTAGAGCAAAGACAAAGTTCAAAGACAATGCAGAATCCCCATTTTTTTTTTCCTTGACATTCCCAGGCCTGGAATGCTCACCTCCCCCTCACACACCCCATCCTGACTGTCCTTCTGTGTTGCCTCCTCAGAGGTGACAAGTCCCCCTCTTTGCTTTCCCCACATCAACTTCTCCATATTTATCACAAGGGTACTTATTAAGTTATCTGTACAATTCTCGGATTAGTTTCTGTCTCTCCTGCTATACAGTGAAGTCTATAAGTATTGTTCAAACCATGACACTCGAGAGAGAAAGAGGGAGCTATTGATAATTCTGCTGGGTCAACAGGCCCACGTGGGCTGTCCCAAACAATCCAGGATGTATAACCACCCCATTTAAAGATAAGGAAGGAGCTTTTTTCTCTCTGTCACATACCATTATGTCCCTGATTCCTTGCACACAGTTGGTGATAAGATCACATACTAAGCCATCCTTGGTTTCTTCATCTGTGAAATGCGGTTTAAAAAAAGTTTTTTTAATGTTTTATTTATTTTTGAGACAGAGAGAGACAGAGCATGAACAGGGGAGGGGCAGAGAGAGAGGGAGACACAGAATAGGAAGCAGGCTCCAGGCTCCGAGCTGTCAGCACAGGGCCGGATGCGGGGCTCGAACCCACGAACTGTGAGATCATCACCTGAGCCAAAGTCGTGCGCTTAACTGACTGAGCCACCCAGGCGCCTCATGTTATTCGTTTTCTTTTTTAGTTAGTTAGTTAGTTTGTTTATTTATTTATTTATTTATTTTGAGAGAGAGAGAGAGAGAGAGAGAGAGAGAGAGAGAGAGAATCCCAAGCATGCTCCATGCTGTCAGCAAAGAACTCACAGCTGGGCTCGAACTTACGAAACGTGAGATCATGACCTGAGCTGAAATCAAGAGTCAGAGGCTTAACCGACTGAGCCCCCCAGGCACCCCCGTTGTTGTTCCTCTTTTCTGGGGACGGGAACTGCTTTCAGTCTGCCCCCATCCCCATCCAGGACTTCCTACAGGTGTCCCCTCCCTTACGTGGGCTCATTCAGGCCACCTCTGCTCACAGGTGATCACAGCCCCCTGACCTGCCACCGAGACCCTTTTAAGTAACTCCCTTGGAATTTCGAATTTTCACACCTCTTGGAATTCTGCCAGGAACACGGAGGCTACCAGAGAGCAGGGCCCTGGCTCCCAAGTTGTAGCCCATCCCTCCTCTTTTTAAACTCCTCTTCCCCTTCCTACCATGCAGGCCTCCCGCGCCTGGCATTGCTGGCCCCAGCGCTGTCCACAGCTTCGGAGACAGGGCGCCCCTGGGGTCTAGAGGTGCACACCCGATCCCCTTGCAACACTGACCCAGGGAAGAGCCCCAGGCAGGTTTTGGCAGGAGACTGGGGGCTGCCCATTCAGGGAATTCTGGGCTGGGGGCTGCCCATTCAGGGAATTCTGGGGTCTCAGGGTTCCATAAAATGTCCAGAAGCATCTGCTGGGCGGGGGGGGGGGGGGGGGGGGGGGGATTCAGCCGTAAGTAAAACGGAAGTTCTTGCGCGCACTTTCCAGTGGGGAAGTCACACAGTAAATAAAGAAACTAATAATTATTTAAAGCAGTTTCACATATACTGTATTTCACGTAGGTGGCGCGACTAGCGTTAGGCCTGGCAGGTAGCGCGCGCCCAATGGAACATCATCATCAGCTCTGACCTTGGGCTTGGTTTTGGCGCTGGGAAAAAGACGCGGCACCCTTCTCGGCGGTTCCCTCCTCCCACCGCCAGAGGGCGCGCCGCCCCCGCCTGTCCTCACTCTGTGCCGCACGCCTTTCCCTAATCTTAATTGCAGCGGGGCAGCCTCTTAGCCTCGCGTGGGACCTGTTCTGTGATTTTCCTGGGGGCCTGCCTGTCCCAGGGAGTGGTTTGCTGCTAATAGCAGCAATAGCAACCCAAACCATGAAGAACTAAGAGCCAAGAGTTACTGAAATTATGTTGATCCCACGATGCCTATAGGCACAATCAGCTAGGATGCAGAGAGGAGGCTGTTGGGTCAGAGGGACCAGCGTGAGATTGGGGACCAGGGGGAGAGAGAGAATCCCAGACGGCCTCCCCACTGACAGCACAGAGCCCAATGTGAGGCTCGAACTCACGAACCATGAGACCATTTCCTGAGCCCAAGTCAGACACTGAACTCGCTGAGCCACCCAAGTGCCCCAATAGCAGACACTCCTGGAGGCCTATACCTACACCCATGGAAACTTCCGGAAGCCAGTTTTCCACCATGAGGGAAGCCACAATTAGTGTGGTCAACTCTTGAAAAGGCAGAAGAGATGCAGCGAGTCTGTGACAATATTGCCGGGCCTCCGGATCTAGCCTCTCCTAGTATCAGTCCTCTTAGGAGATTCTTCTGCCCTTTGACACTCAGTAAGTTAGATAGATTTTTACTAATTTCTTCTTTCAGCCTCTCAACTGACTAGGACTGTTGGATTTATTTTATCTCTGAAAGGTTGCGTGATCTAATGGCTATGGAGGGTGCAGAAATGGTCCTCTTCAAAGATGTCCACGTCCTGGGGGCGCCTGGGTGGTTCAGTCGGTTGAGCGTCCGACTTTGGACGCTCACATGCCACCCACGTGCGCCCAGATGCAAAAACCCGGAGCAAAGTACGAACAAACCAGGACCCAAAGTGCGTCACGAGATGAGGTTTAACCCGGCAGCCCAGGGTGTGCTTAACTTCCAAAACCCAATCGGTGAAGCATGAGTGTTTGTGTCTTGTGTATGGAACAGCTCGGGGCGGCTTGGCAGGATAGGGCAGGTCGTGATTTCCACCCGGGGCCGTCAGTGATTCGTTGATACCTGCCAGGCAACAGCGCCTTCTCATTCCTAAGGGATTAGTATGCAGATTTGGCAGAGGATGGAAATGCAACGGCCATCAAGTAACTTTGCAGCTACAGTTGATTCTTGCGTGGGCTCCTAAGCAGACCGATGTGGAAGAGTGGCCTGGTTGACAGGGAGATGGGCCCACAGGGGTAAAGACCAAAGGACGGGGGGAGTGTGGCCCCACCACAAAAGGCCTTGGAGCAGCCGGGACCCGAGTACTTTAAGGACGAGACGCCAACTTATGAGGAAAACTTCAGAAAGTCATTATTAAGGAGAGTGATCCTGGGGGGGGGTGAGGGGGGGGTGGTGGGGATCCATGGGGAAAATGGGTGGTGGGCAGTAAGGAGGGCACTTTTCGGGATGAGCACTGGGTGTGGTACGTAAGGGATGAACCACTAGTTCTACTCCTGAGGCCAAGACTACACTGTATGTTATCGTGAGAATTAAAAAAAAAAAAAAATCTGTATTAAGCAAAAGTGAAAAAAAAAAAAAAAAAAGAAGCCGGTGTTGGCATAGATTTCCTCTAATTTGAACTGATATTGTTGGTGTTTGATACAACACTAAGGAAGTCGACGATTTGGGTTTCTGAGAAAATCACATGAAGGGCCACTTGGCGGTGAAGGCGGTTTCTTGCCCAAAGTCCAACTCCCAGGTCTCTGCCTGGCCTGGAGATTTTTAAAGGGGTTTAATCAGTTAAGGGAGCACAGTGATCTGTGACATTTCTGGCTTAGGCACAGAGTCCGTGATGCCAGCTACTGAGTCAGCTCAGTGCCCAGACGTTGTACAAGAAGTTCTAGTTCCTTGGTGCCTGGGGTTTGGGCAGGTTGTACAAAAAGGTCATTCCTTAGTCTCCAGGGCTTGTGCGAGAGGACCGTACTCTGTTCTTTCTGCAAAGGAGGACCAGGTCTACAGATGCGGAAAGGGAGATCAGTGAAGTCATCTGTGTGACCTTAAAAAGAAACATTTCGCGAAAAGGTTGCTGAGCTAATCAGGAAGTTTAAGGGGGGCTTCAAAAAGACTTGCTGGCCTCTGTGGCCTGAGAAAGTCCTGGTCCCTTATTGCCCAAGGCCAGCGGTCTCAAAGAAAGCAAATGAGTTCTGTTAACAAATCAAGGGCCTTGAGTCAACAGGCAAGGAGTGTGATACCTGGAAGCAAGTTAATCCTTGAGACTGGCCAGGCTGGAGGCCTGTTACATACAGCCTGATGCATGCATATAAATGAGCCCTTCTCCCCTAATTTGGCAGGAGTCTGTGTGGGTTGGTATTTGCTTTTTCTGTTTTCTGTTTAAACATTTTTTTCAATGTTTGTTCATTTTTGAGAGAGAGAGAGACAGACAGAGAGTGAGTGGAGGAGGGGCAGAGAGAGAGGGAGACACAGAATCGGAAGCAGGCTCCAGGCTCTGAGCTATCAGCACAGACCCCGATGCAGGGTTCGAACCCACGGACCGTGAGATCATTACCTGAGCTGAAGTCAGATGCTTAACTGACTGAGCCACCCAAGTGTCCCTGTTTTTTTCTTTTTCTTTTTTTTTTTAATGTTTTTTAAATGTCTACTTATTTTTGAGAGGGGGGAGGGGCAGAGAGCGAGGGAGACACAGAATCTGAAGCAGGCCCTGGCTCCAAGCTGTCAGCACAGAGTCCCATGCGGGGCTTGAACCCACGAGCCACGAGATCATGACCTGGGCCAAAGTCAGACGCTTAACCGACTGAGCCACCCAGGCACCCCAATTTTTTTTCTTTTTTTAACAAGGAACGCTTCATGGATGTGTGTGTGTTCCTCATGCAGGGCTCTGCTTATCTTCTCTGTATCATTCCAATTTTAGTATATGTGCTGCCCAGGCAAGCACTGTGTGGGTTGGTATTTGCACACACAGGTTTCTGCAATGCCTGCCCATGCCCATGGCACCCTACCAGAAGACTCATCTATGGGGACACACCACTCACACAGAACAGCTGATGGGAACACAGACACAGAAGAACTCCATTCCTGTCTTCTCAATGAATTAGTTGGGTGCTTCATTCATAATTCTGAACCTACCAGCAAGGAGTTCCTGGCCACATGGAAGAGAATGTTCTGGATAAACCGTACAACTGACTGGAAAGCCAAATCATAAACGTTGTTAGCAGGAGAACGAGTCTCTGTATCATTAAATTATCTTCATAGAAATCCCATGAAACCTAGGGTCAAGCAAGAGGCAAGGCTGATTGAGTCAGCCAGTAAGAACAAAAACAAAAACAAAAACGAAAAAACCATAAGCGGGGGCGCCTGGCTGGCTCAGTCAGAAGAGCGTGTGACTCTTGATCTGAGGGTCATGAGTTTGAACCCGCATTGGGTGTAGAGATTACTTAAAAAAAAAAAAAACAAAAACAAAAACAAAAAAAACACCACAACTTAAAAAATATCTTAAAAAAAAAAATAGAATCCAACTTCTTATGTCCTCAAACGTTTTTATCCAAACTGTTTCCAGGGGGACCCAGGGGGGGCTCAGTTGCTTAAGTGTCTGACTTCAGCTCAGGTCATGATCTCACGGTCCGTGAGTTTGAGCCCCATATGGGGCTCTCTGCTGTCTGCACAGAGCTTGCTTCGGATCCTCTGTCTCCCTCTCTCTGTCCCTCCCACACTCGTGTTCTCTCTCTCTCTCTCTCTCTCTCTCTCTCTCAAAACTAAATAAACAGTTAAAAACAAAATGTTTCCAGGGATGGACTCGAGTTGGATCAGAAATACACTGGAGCCCCCCAGTTCCCACGGTATTTACAAATGCATTTACCTTATTGTACGCTTACAAGCATCGGCCGGGGGAAGTGTTGTTACCTCCTCGTGGGTGGAGCGCACTGAAGTTCTGAGACACTCAAGTCACTTGGCAAAAAAATCCCACAGCTTGTAAATGGTAGAGTTGGGCCCCTAAACCCATGAGAGAGAATTATAAGCATATTATTTAAAACTACGAAGCGGCTGATGCTGGAAACTGGTAACAGGATTGGACTCAGGAGTGCCAATGGGGGTGGAGGTCTTTTAAAAGGAAGGGAGTCGGAGTTTTGTTTGTTTATTTATTTATTTTAAAAGAAATTTAATAGTTATTTTTGAGAGAGACAGAGTGTGAGTGGGGGAGGGGCAGAGAGGGAGGGAGACAGAGAATCCGAAGCAGGCTCCGGGCTCCGAGCCGTCAGCACAGAGCCCAATGCGGGGTTTGAAGTCACGAACCATGAGACCATAACCTGAGCTGAAGTCAGACGCAGGAAGTGAACCCACAAACTGTGAGATCATGTCCTGAGCCGAAGTTGGACATTTAACTGACTGAGCCACCCAGGTGCCCTTCCATTTCTAAACTAAGATAGTATGATACATATCCCCTCAAAATCCCAAAGCACACAGGTATTTTTTTACAGCTGCCTACATTTCCATTTTACAAATAAATTGTAACTTATTTCATTTGTCTCCTTTTGAAGGCCACCTAAGCTTTCCCAGTCTTACCCTAAAAACAAGACAATAGACTTTTTAAAAATGTATATATATATATATATATATATATATATATATATTTTTTTTTTTTTTTTTTTTTGAAAGAGAGAGATAGAGAGAGAGGGGCAGAGGGAGAGAAGGGGACAGAGGATCCAAAACAGGTTCTGTGCTGACAGCAGACAGCCCAATGTGGGGCTTGAACCCACGAACTGTGAGATCATGACCTGGGCCAATGTCGGATGCTTAACTGACTGAGCCACCCAGGCGCCCTGAGATGATAAATATTCTTACACTTAAGTCTTTGTGTACATATTAGAGTGCTTCGCCAGTAACAACATTAGAAGGGGAAATTCTGAAGCAAATTGTGTGTGATACATGAGTCATATGTAAAGGAGACACTGAAACAATATACAATTGATTATGTCCTACATTATCAAGAAATATGAGGTAGGATGGGCCCAGGGTTTTAGTTCCAAGTGTTTAAACACATTCTGGATGGCCTCCAATGTGCAGTTTGCACGAATTCCAAGCCCTCCAAACGTGCCTTACATAGACATTGGCAACATCTGGGTAAGGCTTTAACCTCTGTAGTATTCAGCCAATGAGGAACTAGGGGAGGGGCTTATATGCTAGGAAATAAATCGTCTGCTGTAACTGCCCCAAGTGCACCTGTCCCTCAGACACCTGCTTTTGCAAGAACGTTGATTAAAGACTTGCTTCACTGTACTCCAAGTCTCCGTGTCCCTCCTTTGATTGGGTCGGTGGGCTTATTTCTAACACAAAGTGTCTCCTTGCTTTTTATTCATGGCTTAAAAAAAAACAACAATCATTTCTTTTCTTCACAAGTATACAATGTGGGTAGGCTCATTTCTCCTTCCCACAGTATTAGCTAGGGTGGCTTGATTGGGCCTGGAGGATTTGCTTCCAGAACATCTCATTTGTGTGCCTGGGAAGCTGTTTCCGGGTGCTACCTAGGAGTTCAGTCTAGGCATGTGGGTAGGGACCTTAGTTCCTGCCCACGTGGCTACTGATGCTTCCTCACAGCCTGGCAGCTGAGCTCCTTGAGCAAGTATCCCAAGAATCTTGGACAATAGCCACAGGGCTTTAAAAAAAATTTTTTTTTAATGTTTTGTGTATTTTTGAGACAGAGACAGAGCATCAGCAGGGGAGGGGCAGAGAGAGAGGGAGACACAGAATCCAAAGCAGGCTCCAGGCTCTGAGCTGTCAGCACAGAGCCCGACGCGGGGCTCAAACTCACAGACGGTGAGATCACGACCTGAGCCAAAGTCGGACTCAACCGACTGAGCCACCCAGGCGCCCCGCCACAGGGCTTTTTTAATGACCTTCTCTTAGTATTGTTTCTTTGGAACCATCCGGGGTTAAGATAAATGTGGGGTGTCACCTGTGATGGGGTTTTGGAGTGATGGGGGTTCAGAGCTGATGGCCAAGAAAGAATTCTTGAAGCATCTTTGGTGCAAAAGGGTGATTTTATTAAAGCACGGGGACAGGACCCATGGGCAGAAAGAGCTGTGCTGGGGTTGTGAGGAGTGACTGCTTATATAGTGTGGAGTTGGGGGGAGGTGAAGTCAAGAGGAAGTTTCTTAAAGGGATTTCCATATGCTGAAGGAGACACAGATTACTGGAGGCCTAGCTATTGTCAAGCTAAGGTTGTTTTTCCTTCTAGCAAAGCATTAGCATTAAGACAGTAGGGGGTTCCTGGAGATTCGACTATTGATAAGGTTGCCTTTTTCTTGTAATTTACTAAGATATTTGTAAACTGATGGAGATTCAAATCCTGCATGACTGTGACCTCTATCAGTTAACCATTGGTTTTCTCTCCCTTTCCTTTGTCCTTGGGCAGCCAGGAGTGACTGATATATCACACACATCCCACCTTGTGGGGGTGGTTTGTGGGGTGTCAGCCTGCCTTATGCTCCCTCATCACCTGTGTCATCAGACAACATTGTTTATCATTGAAAAGACCCCTGACCAGACTAAGTGGATCGTCATTGGGCCCATAGCCGACGTAGCCTGGACTGTTTTAAAAAAAATGGTTTAAGGGGGCACCTGGGTGGCTCTGTAGGTTAAGCGTCCAACTCCTGATTTCAGCTCAGGTCATGATCTCACAGTTTGTGAGTTCAAGCCCTGCATGGGCTCCGTGCTGACGTGTGGAGCCTGCTTGGGATTCTCTCTCTTCCTCTCTCACTGCCCCTCCCCTGATGGCTCTCTCTCTCTCTCTCTCTCTCTCAAAAATAAATAAATTTTTAAAAAAAGGTTTAAGAAATAAGTTTTTGTTTTCCTGGGTGAAGTTTCTTTTTTCTGAATATGACACTTGTATACTTTGGAAGCCACGCTCATGGGCTGATACAAGCTGATGGTTCCTGTCCCGTATGAGGATCTACATGTGAGATAGTTTGCATCTCCAACCACGTGGCCTACCCCTTTCAACTGGGCTGCCTGTTTGGGAGGCCAGAAAGGACCACCTAGATAGTTGCAAGGCATCCCCATAAAGATGTGTCTAACGCTGTCATGGTGGCATGTTGGGTTTCCCTCTTATGTCCTCTTAACTCTGCTCTGCTGAGCTGAAGCCTATTGTGACCTGTGTATGTGAACTGAAGAAATCGGCTGCTGTGACACAGAGTTGTTGTGAATGGAAAACAGACTAGAGGAGAGAAACTCAGTGTAGCTTCCAAGACAGGCAAGCGTTGTGCTCAGAAACAAGAAAATCCACCCAGGAAAACTGAGACTTCTCTCTTAAGTAGTCCGCAGGTTTATGCAGGCCCTCTGGACCCATGGGTCCATTTGCTACCAGAAACTGGGTTCACATCTTGGCCTCTTGGTAGTGTTGAACCACAAGACACAATGAAGCCAAAGAATAGGGAAAGAAAGGGTTTTATTTTCAACGAGGAAAATGTGGTGGATCTTTTCCAAAGTAGTGTCTCCCTGAACAAAACTGGGGGAACGCTTAACCAACTGAGCCACCCAGGTGCCCCGCGGCGGAAAAATCATCTTAACATGACTGAGTCCAGGTCAAAGCCACTAGGTTTGGCAAGGGTCAGCATTATCAATTCTCTGGCTCCTTGTGGTCTAGTATCTGAGTGCTCAAAAGGGCTTAGATCCCACAAAGATTACTCCTTAGTGTGCACAAGGCTGTCTTCACATATGAATGAGCACTGGGAGTTTTAACTCTGATTTATTGCCCTGATAGGATTAGTCAACCTCCTGGCTGTTTATTCTTACATTGTTTCATAAGATGGCCCCGGGGGCCTAAAATGACTTTCCTTGTGTCCAGAAAGCTATGTCTGTCATTCCTTTTCCAGGGATCTCTAACTCCGGTCACATAGTCGCAGTTCTTCCAGTGCGGATCAGGCGAGCTCTTAAATGATAAACAATGTTGCCTGATAACACAGCTGACACTACGCCTTTATCTTAAACCATGGTGGTTCCAAAGAAACAGTATCCAGAGAACATGCCTGAGGTCAACTTCCCAAGGAGAAGGGGGTAAAACTTATCCTGAACCTATTTGCACTCACCCCCGCCCCAACCGTGAACTTGGATGAGCAAATGTAACACAGATCACCAGGACCTTACTATCCAAAGAGGCATCAACGGACTCGTCACGCCTTGGATTGGTCTGTGTTTTGGGTCATTTCGTTTTTATAGGGGTTATAACAGCATCCAATGGTGGGATCAAGGGCGGGTTTAAAATGCACCAAACACAGCAGCATATAGCATTTACCCTGTCACTCAAAAGGCCTGCGGGGCACCCTTTCCTGGGATTTCGCAGCCCAGCATCCCCAGCAGTCCCTCCTTCTGGCGGGAGGACGCCGAGCGTGCGGTGCGGCGCGGCGCCGCAGTGCGCAGGCGCCTCCAGCAGAGCTCGCTCATGCGCACTGCTGCGGCGGAGGGGGCCGCCATGTTTCCGTCGAGGTCGCGCCGTTAGGCTCGCAGCGCGGTCGCTTTTGCTGCTCCTGGGGCTTCCTGGACTCTGGGACTCTGCTGAGTTAGTGGCTGCGACTGCCCTCGCATGGGGCTGTGATCCTCCTTAATGGTTTCCGTTGGCGGCCCCGGGGCCCGGTCAGGGCTCCGCCGCCCCTTGGAGTCCGGGGAGAGTCGTGCCGCGCGCAGTGCACCTGATTTTGCCTCCTGGGGGGGTTGCACAGGTGCATCTCCCATGGGGATGGAGCCAGCCTGCACCCCTTTACCCAGACAGATCCCAAGTTACACACGTGAGGTTCGGGCCCTCATACCTGCGTCTGCCCCATCCAGGCACTGGGGTCCCCAGGCAGTAGCCCTCGCTTTGCATAAGCCCACACCTCCGTGGCTGGCAGCGGCCCCTCTGCTGTAGCTGCCTGGACATCTGCATGACGCCCGCCAGCCTAGCTGCCGCTGGATTTTGGTTGCTGACCTTGCAAGGTTGAGAAGGAATGTAAACACGCAAGCGGGATTGAGGCGCTTGCCCCCCATCGAAGGAAGTTCAGGTGAGAGATGTGTGTGTGGGTAGAAGCCAGAAGGCACCCAGAAGGGGAGGAAGCAGCTTTAAATATTTGCAAAGCTCAGGGAGTGTCAGTGCTGGGTCACCATGATGGTCCTGATGGAGGAGGACCCACCGCTGTAGGAGCCTGGGGAGCGATAGCAGTGAAGCTCAGAGGGTTCCGAGCTCCTACGTTGGTGGGTTCGGAAACCAAGTCAGAAAACTGGGAGGAGGTGCATAAAAGCGCGTGCTAGGGAAAATAAAAGGCGCCCACGTCCCTTGTACGCAGGCTTCCACTTTTGCGGAGGGCCAGAGCTAGGAGGGAGCGTGACATGTAAGCTTAAGTCAAGATGGTTGCTCTCACTTTTACATACTTCTGGACATTTTCAATTGGTCAGAAGAGGATATTTATTAAATAAAAGAGGCCATTCGGGGCGCCTGAGTGGCTCAGTCAGCTGACCGTCCGACCTCGGCTCGGGGCATGATCTCACGGTTCGTGAGTTCGAGCCCCGCGTGGGGCTCTGTGCTGACAGCTCAGAGCCTGGAGCCTGCTTTGGATTCTGTGTCTCGCTCTGTCTGCCCCTCTGCTGCTTGCACTGTGTCTCTCGCATTGCATCAAAAATGAGTAAACATTAAAGAAAAATTAAAAAAAAATAAAAGAGGCCAGAAAATTTCATGGCATTTCACCTTTTTATCCAGGGGTGGGGGAAGAATCAGAAAAAAATCGAAAAGGAAAGAGGTGTGAAAACAAAAGCTGCTTTGTAATTATGTTTCATGTCATGCTTTGTTCATTGAAACGGTCCTGTTTAAGTGGGTTTTTTTCAGCTTTATTGAGGGATAATTGACAAACGTATGTATGTGTTTAAAGTATACAACGCAATGATTTGATATACAATGTAGTGCGGAATTATTACCAAGATCAAGATACTTAACACATTCATCACCTCACACAAAGTTAACATTTTTGGTGTCGTTAGCCTCAAAAGTAGATGCTGTCAGTTACTTTACCAGCAAAAGATGGGTTTATTGGGGGGAATAAAAGAGAATTGTAATCCCAGACAAACAAGCTGTGGGAAAGCCACAGGCAAGTCCAGGGAGCAAAGGAGAGGCGCACTTTTAAAAAAAGTTTATTTAATGTATTTTGAGAGAGAGAGAGGCAGAGGGCGAGGGAGAGAGAGAACCCCAAGCAGGCTCCACACTGTCAGTGCAGGGCTTGACGCCGGGCTCGAACTCACAGACTGTGAGGTCATGACCTGAGCTGAAACCAAGAGGCAGTCACTTATCCAACTGAGGCACCCAGGTGCCCCAAGGCACACTTTTTTTAAGGAGAGAAGGGGTAACTCGAGAAGGCTTTCTGAATTAAAATTTCTTTGGAGGAAACTGGGAGTTCTAACTGTGGTGGCTTCTCATTAGTGGAGCTGGTGCCTGGGGGTGCCGAGGAAAGCAACTTCCTTGGGCCAGAGTGGAAGAGTAATAGCCACATGCAAGGTCAAGACCATACAAGGTCAAGTTCATTTCTTCCTGTTGGGTGTGCAATTGACGATGAGTGCTGGACATGAGAGCTCCCCCTACCCACATCTCCCAACTCCATTTTCTTTTTTCTTTTCTTTTTTTTCTTTTTTTAAATTTTTTTTAACGTTTATTTATTTTTGAGACAGAGAGAGACACAGCATGAACGGGGGAGGGGCAGAGAGAGAGGGAGACACAGAATCGGAAGCAAGCTCCAGGCTCTGAGCCATTAGCCCAGAGCCCGACGCGGGGCTCGAACTCGCGGACCGCGAGATCGTGACCTGAGCTGAAGTCTGATGCTTAACCGACTGAGCCACCCAGGCGCCCCCTCCCAACTCCATTTTAATGAGGTTTGTCATTACTGATTTTCACAATATACATTTATGTTTTGGAATGATAACTAAGGTAAAGATAATTAACACACTTGTCACCTCATATAGCAAACCTTTGTGTGTGTGTTTTGAGACTGCTTAAGATCTGTCCCTAGCAACTCTCAAGTACATGTTGCCATACATATTATTAACTATCATCACCATACTGTTCCTGAGGTCCACAGAACTTACTCTCTTTTTTTTTTTTAATGTATTTATTTATTTTATTTTTTTTTTTTAATTTTTTTTTTCAACGTTTTTTATTTATTTTTGGGACAGAGAGAGACAGAGCATGAACGGGGGAGGGGCAGAGAGAGAGGGAGACACAGAATCGGAAACAGGCTCCAGGCTCCGAGCCATCAGCCCAGAGCCCGACACGGGGCTCGAACTCACAGACCGCGAGATCGTGACCTGGCTGAAGTCGGACGCTTAACCGACTGCGCCACCCAGGCGCCCCTAATGTATTTATTTTAAGAGAGACAGAGACAGCACGAGTGGGAGAGGGTCAGAGAGAGAGGAGACAGAGAATCCCAAGCAGGCTCCATGCTGCCAGCAGAGAGCCTGACATGGGGCTTGAACTCACAAAAGCGTGAGATCATGACCTGAGCCGAATGCTTAACAGACTGAGCCATCCAGGCACCTCCACAGAACTTATTCTTAAAACAGAGCGCTTCATTTCTCCCCCTTCCCACCCTGTGGCACCCACCATTCTGTCTATGCTCTTTTTCTGCGAAATCACCTTTTTGTTGTTGTATGTTCTACATATAAGTGATATTGTACAGTATTTGCCTTTCTCTGTTTGGATTCTTTCACTTAGCATAACGCCCTCCTGGTTCATCGATATTGTCACAAATGGCAAGATTTCCTCTTCTTTATGGCCGAACGATATTCCATTGTATCTATAATGTATACCACATTTTCCTTATCCGTTTATCTGTTGGGCATTTCGGTTGTTGGATATGGATATCTTGGCTATTGCGAATAATGCCACAGCGAACATGGGTGTGTCTGTTCTGAGATAGTGACCTCATCTCATTTGGATATGTAATGTTGACGTTAGAAATAAAACTTATCAGTTATTTTACCAGCCCCCCCCCCCAATTTTTTTTTTTTTTTTCAGGAGTAGCAGAGAATTGGAATTCGACACACACAAGCCATGGCTAAACCACAGGTAAGTCTAGAAAACAAAGGGGAGAACCACGGTTTAGAGACGAAAGCCGGGAGGTGGGAGGGACTGTTGTAAGGAAAAGCCCATTGGAGTAAACTGGGAGTTCTGAGTGTAGTGGCTTCTCATTGGCTGGGCTGCGATCTTCTGATTGGCTGGGGTGCGATCATCTCATTGGCTGGGCTGTTGCCAGGACAGAATCTTCCTCTTGCTGAGGTAGTGAGGTGGGCTTCTTCCAGTTGGTTCTTCGAAGGACTCTGTGAGGTATAGCTTGAAAGTTTACCCCTCTCCTCCCCTCCTCATCTGGGCTTCTGACATTTTTATTTTATTTTATTTTATTTTATTTTATTTTATTTTATTTTATTTTTTTTTTCAACGTTTTTTTTTTTTTTTTTTTTTTTTTTTTTGTATTTATTTTTGGGACAGAGAGAGACAGAGCATGAACGGGGGAGGGGCAGAGAGAGAGGGAGACACAGAATCGGAAACAGGCTCCAGGCTCCGAGCCATCAGCCCAGAGCCTGACGCGGGGCTCGAACTCACGGACCGCGAGATCGTGACCTGGCTGAAGTCGGACGCTTAACCGACTGCGCCACCCAGGCGCCCCTTATTTTATTTTATTTTATTTTATTTTATTTTATATTTTATTTTATGTGTAATTATTTATTTTGAGAGAGAGAGAGAGAGAGCGCGCGCGTCCTCGTGCAAGTTGGGGAGGGGCAGAGAGAGAGAGAAAGAGGGACAGAGAGAGCCCCAAGCAGACTCCATGCTGTCAGCAGAGAACCCGATGCAGGGCTCGAACTCACAAACTGTGAGATCATGACCTGAGTCAAAGTCGGGCGCTTAACCGACTGAGGCACCCCGGCCACCCCAGACTCCATTTTAAATGAGGTTTCCTTTATTCAGATTCAGAAGAGATTAAAAAATAAGAAAATGAGAAGTTTCAGTTATATATACACGTATGCAACGTTAAGCCATCTGATATTCTAGAAGGAGCTTTCTAAATTACACAGGCCTTTGGCTAATTTGTATTTTTTATTTGTCTCCATTTCAAAATACACATGCAGATTTTTCAAGAGTTTCCATCTCATCCTGCTCACCCTAATACTCAAATCCTGCGCGTCTTCCTCAAAACGTCCATCAAGGAGGTGGGTAACATGCTTATTTTACAGGTGAGGGACTGAGGCACAAGGAGTTGAAGGTCGTGGGGGAGTCTCTGAGCGTTCAAAGATGGGCAGCACAGGGACCAGCAGGCAGGTTGCAGGTCAGGTCAGTTGGCTTCTCTGTTTTCCTGCCAACCCTGCAGGGGGCTGTGGCGGGGGTGGGGGGGGGGGGAGGGCGGGAAGCTGGTGATACGTGCGGGTCTGTGCTGGCAAATGCAAAACATTCCATTTTTGTAAGGAGCTCGCCTAGCTCCTTCAGCTGCAGAGAGAGAAAAATTAGGAAATTATGAGACAGAGACAAGGAAAAGAGTGGGAAGTTTCCAGAAATGGCCGGAGATAAAAATAACAGGAAGGGGATCCCCCTAGAACCCTCTGTGTCCCTCATCCCTGCTTCCTTCCCTCAGCCGCGAGCAGTTGGCGCCTTTACCTGGGGCAGATCCTGGAGATGGGTGACGAAGGGCACTGGGACTGGGTACCCAGGACCTTCAGCTTCACAACAAACCTCTTGGGGCCAAAGGACTCGGGACAGCAGAGCTCCAGGCAGGGCCAGAAGGTGCAGTTGGGGCCACACTGGCGAGTCCGGTTCAGGGGCAGGATGGTGTCATCGCTACAGCAGTGCTGCAAGGGGTCGTAGACCTGGTCCCCACACCGAGGGGCGGGCTGGCACAGCCACAGACCTGAGCCCATGGGGGCGTCTGGTGGAGACACCGATGGTGGGCGTCCAAGGAGGGACAGATGCCCAGGGCAGCTTCCTCCCTCCCCATTCTCTCTCCTTGGTCTTACCTGCCACTGCCTTTGAACCCTGGAGGAAGAAAATTGTTACGCAGACAGGAACTCCTACGGGAAAAATAAAGTGGGCTCTTTTCCAGTTGGAATTCCCAACTCACGCCCACACAACACCAGGCCATTCTCAGATACCAGCGGGTGTCTGAGAATTCAACTCAGTCCTGACACTGTCTCCCCAGAGATAGCATCAGCTAACAGGCTAAGGGCTCAGTCCCGCAAGACTGTCCCCCACCCCTCACCGCAGACACTAGTCACAATCCCACCTGGGCTGTCACCTGTGCCTCTGACTCACCGGCTGCAGATTGGAGGTTCCAGTGACCTCCTGAGGTTCGTCCGGCTTGCTGGAGCAGCTCACAGAACTTGGGGGAACCCCCGCTTATGTTACCGGTTTATTAAAGGCTCTGATAAAGGATATGAATCAGCAGCCAGATGAAGAGATGCACTTGGCAAGGTCTGGGGAAGGTTCCTGAGCCTCTCCAGGCATCCCATGCTCCCCAGTCTCCACCTGCTTACCGACCTGGAAGCCCTCCAAACCCAGTCCTTTTGGGTTTTTATGGGGCTTCATTGCATAATCATGACCGATTAATCATTGGCCATTGGCCGATTCGGTCTCTGGCCCTTCTCCCCTCCCAGGAGGTGGGGAAGGTGGGAATGAATGTTCCCCTCCTTCGTCTGCCTGCTTGGTCCTCCTGGCTACCAGCTCCCATGCTTCAGTGGGGTTCAAAAGTCGCCTTCCTTTCACCTTTATGGCTCTGAGTCATTTTCAGGAATTTGTGAAGACCAAATGTACATGAGAAATACGTTTCGGTTATCTGAATGATCAAATACGGATTTCTTATAAATCATTATATCTCAAGGAGGAAAGTGGGGTGGGGAAAATGGCCGTGGGATCCTCAGGGAAGGCAGATGAGTAGGGAAGAAGGCCAGGTTAGGATGGTTTAAAGGTACGGATTTTGGGGGGTGGCACCTGGGTGGCTTAGTTAAGCGATCAACCCTTGATTTCAACTCAGGTCATGATCTCATGGTTCGTGGGTTCGAGCCCCACCTCGGCTCTGTGCTGACAGCGCGGATCCTCTCTCTCCCTCTTTCTCTCTCTCTCTCTGCCCCTCCCCCCTCAAGATAAATAAATAAACATTAAAAATAATAATAAAGGTGCAGAATTTGGTTTGGGGCTATCCCTGCAAGGCATCTAGCTCAAACAGGTTGTGAGCTGCTGAGGCTTTCTGGGGGACGAGTGTTAAGGGGAGACTGGGCTCCCAGACAGACAGAAGGTTTATGGTTTGTTAAAGAATGGAGCTGTTTGGGGCGCCTTGGTGGCTCGGTCGGTTAAGCGTCCGACTTCGGCTCAGGTCACGATCTCACGGTCCGTGAGTTCGAGCCCTGCATCGGGCTCTGTGCTGACTGCTCAGAGCCTGGAGCCTGCTTCTGATTCTGTGTCTCCCTCTCTCTCTGACCCTCCCCCGTTCATGCTCTGTCTCTCTCTGTCTCAAAAATAAATAAACATTTAAAAAAAAAAAAAAGAATGGAGCTGTTTGTCACAGATGCTTCCGAGTTGGCCAGGGGTGGGGAGGAGACTGGGATGACGTTGGGGTGTGGGAACTGCGTGGGGGATGGGGTGAGATTTGGGGTCCTCCTTACCTAAGATACACCTTCGTGGGATCATCGCTTCTGAAGAGGCTGTAGGCCAATGAAAGAGAATGATCGGGACTGGAATGTTTTGCAGCCAGCCGGCCCAGCCTTTACTCACCTGATTGGGCAGTTCAGATCAGGCCACTCCTAAGCTCCCCAGCAGACTGTTTGAGAATCACCGGCAAGCACATAGTTTCCTTAGGAGGGGATTGATTGGCTGGTCTGCCCTTAGGTGTGAGCTACTCAAGACTGACTCATTGCTCGCTTCCTGGGCCGCTCCAGACTTCGGCGGACTGCAGCATGGCCCTACCCTAGGTTGAGCTTCTCAACGATTTCCATCCTGGGCTACGAGGGGAGTGAAGACTCCCTCCATCATAGTGACACCCGTTCCACGCCCCCAGGCCCAGCCCCATCCACATCCCTGCTTCAGTTTCCAAACTCGTGCCCGGTGCCATACCTCTCTTGGTTCCCACTCCAAACCTAACCCTCTGAAATTTTTTTTAAGTTTATTTATTTCTTATGTAGTAATCTCTATACCCAACATGGGTCTCGAACCCACGACCCTGAGATCACGAGTCTCACACTCCTCCACCCTTCCAACTGAGCCAGCTGGGAGCCCCCTAATTCCCTAAATACTACTGTTGGTCATATACATAATGCAACACGTGTGAGCTCAGCCCCCTTTATAGCCTGACTGCATCTGAGCCGCCTGATCTAAAGAACCCTCTTCCCGTTCCTCCTACCCAGGAAATACCCACATTCCTGAGAACACTAAACCCATCTCTCCCAAGAGATGCATCCCCTCTCCAGCCAGAGACCTATATCCCAAGGCACCTGAACACAGGGGACTTGATTTCATCCTGGATCTGCTCTTAACCTTTCCCAGAGCCTCAGTGAGGACAGAGACCCCCACAGCCTTCCCCTGCCTCAGGCTGGGATCCCAGGTGGACCTGCGGCTGCCCCATCGACCCCCCCCCCCCCCATCCCTCTCCTCTCCCACTGGCTCTCGTTTGTTGTCTAGACCCTCACCCTCGTCTGCCCACTTGGAGCCCTAGGTGAGTCCAGAAGGGACCAGGAAACTCGGGGTGGGGTGTGGCTCCCAGAGGGCCCAGGCTGGGACCCACCTGCCCTGCTGCTTGGGCCACACCAGCTCTGTCTCCTCCAGTGTCCCCGATGGGCACTCACCTAGTGTTGTGCCAGCCACACATGAGATGGGGGGATGAGTTCTGACTCCATGCAGCACTGTGTAAACTTCATCCACAGTCTGCTCCAAGCAATACTGCCCCAGCCTTAGGCTCCCAGAATTACTTCATGGTTAAGATGAAGGTCACTCGCTGTCCCCTCCTCCAGGGGTGGGGTTTGTCACAGATGAGCATCCCTGCTTGACGTCTGTTTAGGGCAGAAATGGAGAAGGATTCTTGGGAGGTCAGGACCTGTGTCTCTTTTAAGTGGAGACCCCCTCCTCAGTCTAGATTTGCCCCGGGTGGGGGGGGCAGCCTTGGTGGGATGCTGTGTAGGTATTGGGGGAGGACAAGGCCACCAAATCCCTCTTGCTTCCCCATGACCAGTGTCATGGAGGCCACAATCTCTAGCTGATCTGCCCATACCTCCCTCTTAAAAGGGAGTGGGTGGTCTTCACCTCCTCCTCCTCCTCCTCAGATTCATTTCTCTGCTAGGTATGGGCTAGAGGTTAATACTATCATGGGTGTGCTGAGAAGGTATATAAAGGGAGATCTGGCTCCCATATTCTAGAATCCAGAATCTGTGAGACAGGGGCGAGTGTGTGTGTGTGTGTGTGTGTGTGTGTGTGTGTGTGTGTGTGTGTTCACCCGCACGTTTTCAGCATGGGCACCCTGAATCCCTTGGATCCAACTGAGTAAAATTCCCATCCCAGTCTCGAGGTTCCAGGTGCCTATGTCGACTTCACAGATGATGTGGGAGAGGGACACATCCCTTACGGTGAGAGGCTCTGGCAAGGGGTGAGCCCAAGTCACAGGTAGTGGGTCTGGACTGGATGAATGGGACCAGAGTGCCCCTGGTGGGCATTGGGTGAGGCGCAGGGGCTGCTTTGAGCAGGGACCAGGGAGGAGCAGCTCCGGTCAGAGAAACTGACAGGTGTCTGCGTCCTGATAGTAAATGTTAGGCCCATTCCTAAAAACAAGAGCTATAGGGCACCTGGCTGGCTTAGTTGATTGGGCGTCAGACTTCAGCCCAGGTTATGATCTCATATTTCCTGAGTTCAAGCCCCGCCCACATCAGCTCACTGCCGTCAGCGCAGAGAACTCTTCCGATCCTCTGTCCTCTCTCTCTCTCTCTCAAAAATAAATACATAAACATTTCAATAAAAAAATAATAAGTTACTCTCATTTATCATGGCTGGCCTTGAACTCATCTTATTGCCCTGCTACGGGTCCTCATTCAGCATTTCCTAGGACATGACTGGAATTACTACTATCCATCCCGTGTCTGGAAGCTGGAAATTTACAGGGGAAGAACAACAACAAATGTGAGATGAATTTCATTAAGAGAATATTAAGTTCCAACAAGGAAAGGGAAAAAGAAAGGACGGAGAAAAACAAAACCTAAAATAACCCGGAGCTTTCAGATCTGGCCCTAGAACGAGATTGGCCAGGAGCATCATTCAGGATGGAGGGAGCTCAGGTGTGAATCTAGGGTTCGGGAGGGGCAGAAACCCGAGGGGGAGATGCCATCTGCGATCTTCATCCCCCTCATCTGCCTCACGTGGTCGGGAAGCTTGGGAAGCACAATCCCTCCCTGTGCTCAGAGAAGCTCTCTGCTGGTTTGGAATGGTGCATTGGTCCATGAGCATAAATAAACCAGAACAGATGTTTCAAAATCCGAGACCGAAAAAAGCCCGTGATGAGCCAGAAATTCGAGACCGCGCGCAAATAGAAGGTAGCTGATGCTGGATTATGACCAGGACAAGTGTTCTGCAAAAACTCTTGAGAGAGAAATGTCATGCCACGGGGAAAAATTCATCAGAGCTTATTTTTATCTAAATGCGGGAGCAAGTGGCAAGTAAAACAGGCCAGCTCAGCACCAGCAAGTAGCCTAATGAGTCTCTGCCCCAAAGATATAACTAGTCCAGTAACATTTATAGACGGCGTAAAAAAAGAAAGATCTTGCTGAATAAAAATTGTTTTCCCAAACTGACTTTATTCATTGATCGATTGATTGGTTTGAGAGAGAGAGGGCGCAAGTGAACGAGGGGCAGAGAGAGAGAGAAGGAGGGAGAGAGGGTAGGGGGGCTCACCCGGGGCCCGTGTTTTTACCCGATGCAGGCCTGGAGCTCACCCGATGCAGGGCTCATGCTCAAACGACGACGGGGGACTCGGACTCACCAACTGAGATCATGACCTGAGCTGAAGTCAGATGCTTAACAACTGAGCCACCCAGGCATCCCAAACGGACTTTAATGAGCTAAACTAACTGAAGGTGTGGGACATTGTATTGCTTTGCCTGGGTGAAAAAAAATAGAGAAAAAACAAAGGTAGGGGGGAAATGGTCATAAATGTCATTACTCCTAAAAAAAAATTACAAATAGCTCATAAAAATGAGAAGGAAGAAGGGAGCCTTACAGACAAACCAAGAAACAGAGGTATGTCACTTGCAAGGCTTAAAACGAGAAAAAGTTGATGTTGGACTTGGTTGGGGCGGGGGGGGGGGGGGGGGGGGGGAGGCCACACCCGGAGCGGATGCTGGAGGTGGGTGGTTGGATGCTTAATTGAATTTCTTACAATTTGGTTCATCTTGTTATTATGCTAATCTCACACATTCCTGCTGTGTCACAGAATTGTTTTGGACTCCACAAGTTGCTGTAAGCCTTCCGGAAGTTAGGATGGGAGGACGGGTCCTTACACATCTTGCTTTTGGACTCCATGCAAAACCACTCTTCAGTTGTGTGAATTAGGAAACTTACAGTCAGGGGCTGGCTCAGTCGGTCGGCTCGGTTGGTGGGGCGTGCGACTCTTGATCTGGGGGTTGTGGGTTCGAGCCCCACATGGGGTGTAAAGATTACTTAAAAATAAAATCTTAAGGGGCTCCTGGGTGGCTCAGTGGGTTGAGCATTGGACTTCAGCTCAGGTCATGATCTTGCGGTCTGTGGGTTTGAGCCCCACATCAGGCTCTGCGCTGACAGCTCAGAGCCTGGAGCCTGCTTTGGATTCTGTGTCTCTCTGTCTTTCCTCCTCCCCTGCTCGTGCTCTGACTCTCTCTCTCTCTCTCTCTCTCTCTGAAAAATAAACATTAAAAAAAATTTTTTTAATAAAATAAAATCTTAAAAAAAAAAAGAAACACAGGCAGATTGTCTAGTGGTGGGCAGTCCTTGAAGCTGAGAATTGACCCCAATTTATCACGGTGCCTGATACTGATGGGTTACAGAACATCAGTGTGTTGATCATTAGATGTTCAAAAACAGAATACTGAAATATTGGGATAAATTAAAATAGTAAATATAACTGCAAAGTTTTCCAATTTTTTTTAAATTTTTCTTTAATGTTTATTTATTTTTGAGACAGAGAGAGACAGAGCATGAACGGGGGAGGGGCAGAGAGAGAGGGAGACACAGAATCAGAAGCAGGCTCCAGGCTCTGAGCCATCAGCCCAGGGCCCGACGCGGGGCTCGAACTCACGGACCGTGAGATCGTGACCTGAGCTGAAGTCGGACGCTTCACCGACTGAGCCACCCAGTCACCCCCAAAGTTTTCCAATTTTAAAGCTTGATATTGGGGTTTGAGATTATGGGTGCAGGTCAGGAAAGAGGTATAGCTACTGTTCCATTTTCTATTGATAAAGAAAGGGAGAACTGTATTTTATTACCTTTGTGAGGCATTTGTATATAGCAAACCCACGGAATAAAAGAACAGATAGTATGTTTCCAAATAATCATAGTGGAGAAAAAAGGTAAAAGACGTGTGCATTTGTGTGAGCATACGCGTGCACACACAGACCCACAGATACGGTCTATTCAAGAAAAGTAAGTACATTAAAAAAAAAAAAACCAAGAAAAATCATACTATGTAGAAAAAAAGTTAAATGCCTTAAATAAGACCAGACACATTGGTTATCACAATATGTGAATAAAACAAATTCTGTGAAATATCTCTGGTTGTTTAAAAAAAGACAAAGAAAGCTGAATACATAGCTATAAATACAGATACATGGGGTAAATGTAATATAAAGCAAAGCAAGGAAGATCACATTAATATTTAATGAAGTATAACTCAAAGCTATAATTTTCTCTTTTAACACTTAAAAGATTTTTTTTTTAAAGTTTATTTATTTATTTTGAGAGAGACAGACATAGTGTGAGCAGGGGAGGGGCAGAGAGAGAGGGAGAGAAAGAGAATCCCAAGCCGGCTCTGCACTGTCCCCGCAAGCTTGGGTTAAGGGGTTTTGGAATCTTACTCCCTGCCTCCCCCCTTTCTCAATCCACTCAAGTTCTAAACACTTGGGAAAACGGAGAGAAAAATCTAATCAAACAATGGAAGGATCTAAACCACATTCAGAGGCAAGTCAGTGACTTAAGGAATCCCTTTCTCTGGGACCTATTTCCCTTCCCCTGAGTCATAGTCTCTGGTTTGGATTGTCGTCCGGATCTAGCTTTTAAAAGCTAGTCAGCTCCCAGGAGAGGCATTCCTATTCTAAGGATATTTCTCCCCATGTTTCTATTCTGTTGTGTACTCATTTTTGTAACGCGTAAGCTTATAAAAATTTGGGAAAGGTAGGTCTCAGCACTCAAACCTTCCTGGAAGCTTTCCTCACATTGTGATTTACTTGTGTATTTCTGTAGGATTTCTCTATTTCTTTTTTTTTTTTTTAATGCTTATTTATTTTTTTTTTTCAACGTTTTTTTTTTTTTGTTTTTTTTTGTTTTTTTTTTTTAATTTTTTTTTTATTTTTGGGACAGAGAGAGACAGAGCATGAACAGGAGAGGGGCAGAGAGAGAGGGAGACACAGAATTGGAAACAGGCTCCAGGCTCCGAGCCATCAGCCCAGAGCCTGACGCGGGGCTCGAACTCACGGACCGCGAGATCGTGACCTGGCTGAAGTCGGACGCTTAACCGACTGCGCCACCCAGGCGCCCCGATGCTTATTTATTTTTAATTGAGAGAGAGAACATGAGCAGGGGAGGTGCAGAGAGAGAGAGGGAGAGAGGATCGGAAGGAGGCTCCGCACTGACAGCAGAGAGCTCAGTGTGGGACTCGAGCTCATAAACTGCGAAATCATGACCTGAGCCCAAGTTGGGTGCTCAACCAGTTGAGCCATCCGGATGCCCCAGATTTCTCTATTTCTTATAAAGGAAAGGAAGAACCAGACACTCAGAACCCAGGTGGGGCTGCTCCCAGACCGGCCAGCAGGGCTCTCCCTGGTCCTGCCTGGTGTTCTTTAAATCTCTCACCAGAAGGAGGCGCTGAGTCCCTGGGGAGAAGCAACATCCCTGCAGCCTCTTCTGGCTCTTCCCCGATTTACCAGCAGTGTGGGAGACGCCCTGTGAGCATCTGGGCCTCATTTTCATGAAGGAAAAAACACTCTATTTAAAACATGAGCCCAGCGGGTCCCTATTTCTGGAGAAGAGAGTTTCTGTTTCTCCCAAATGATGGTGGTGGTAACTGATCAAGAATCCACGTGAATCTGTGTCAACCTTTATAGAACATAGATTCCGATTCGTGGGCTGTGAAAACAATAGGAAAGTACCCGGGATACGGTCTTTCACGGTTTCTCAGATTTGCTCAACAAAATGCCTCCTGGGTCAGTGTTACTTGCAGCTGACCGGAGGAGGTGGCAGGGACAGACCTCTGCCGGGGCCTGCAGGAGGGTAGGGGGTCACACTGCACTTCTGTCCATCAGGTGTCCCTGGGACCACAGACTTGGGTCCTCAGCCTCCAGATCAGTGTAGTCAACTGACTGGCGGCCTCATTCGTATATTTATTTAAGTGAAGCAAGCCTCAATATATTGGTTCAAGTATGAATACTAGCAGAAACTTGGGCTTTGTATTTCATCAGATGGAAAATGTTTCCTTAAAAAAAACAAAACCAAACATTTATGGTACTTAAGAATACAGAAATTCTATTTTTGCCATTACTGCCAAAGCAGTAAGATATTAATGTAAGAAAGCTATGCACAATTACAAGTTTCTTGCTGAAACAGGACGTAGCAACCGTTTATGAATGCTTGGATTATGCCCAGGACCACTTTGTTGAAATAACACTGCAAGGATAGAATAAATTGACCAAAAGAGAACCACCTTACCAAAAGGGATTTAAAAAAAAATATTTTTTAATGTTTACTTGTGAGAGAGAGAGAGAGAGACCGAGTGTGAGTGGGGGAAGGGCAGAGAGAGGGGAGACACAGAATCCCAGGCAGGCTCCAGGCTCTGAGCTGTCAGGACAGAGCCCAACACGGGGCTTGAACTCGTGAACTGTGAGATCATGATCTGAGTGGAAGTGGGACACTTAACTGACTGAGCCACCCAGGGGCCCCTATTTAAAGAGATTTTTAACCGATTTCTAGTGCAGAATGCAATCTTTCCCCCTGTGGCTCTACTTCCTTTATGGCTTCCTCCTTTAAAAATTCTGAAGACTGGCTTTTTAGTACTCAGTTCCTGGGCTGGCTCGTGGCTCAGTCAGTTAAGCGTCTGACTCTTGGTTTCAGCTGAGGTCGCGATCTCGCAGTTGGTAAGCCTGCTTGGGATTCTCTCCCCGTCTCTCTCTGCCCCTCCCCTGCTTGTGCGCTCTCCCTCTCTCAAAATAAGTAAATAAACTTAGAAAAGAAAAAAAGACTCAGTTCCAGAATATAACTACACTTGCCCCTTGAACAATGCAGGGGTGAGATGCCAACCCCCTGTGCAGTCAAAAATCATGTATAACTTTTATGTCCCCAAACCTTGACTACTAATAGCCTGTGGTTGACTGAGAAACCTTACTCATAACATAAACAGTTAACACATATGTTGTATGTTCATTGTATTATACACTGTATTCTTACAATAAAATAAGCTAGAGACAGGAAAATGTCATTAAAAAAAATCATGAAGAAGAAGGCGCCTGGGTGGCTCAATGGGTAAGCGTCCGACCCCAGCTCAGGTCATGATCTCGTGGTTTGTGAGTTCGAACCCCGCGTCGGGCTCTGTGCTGACAGCTCAGAGCCTGGAGCCTGCTTCAGATTCTGTGTCTCCCTCTCTCTCTACCCCTCCTCTGCTTGTGCTCTCTCTCTCTCAAAAATAAATAAACATTAAAACAATTTTTTTAAAGTAGAAAAAAAGAAAATCATGAAGAACAGAAAAGACATTTATAATGTCTGTAAAAAAAATTTATAGTACTGTATAAATTTTATAGTACTATAAAAAAAATCCACACGTAGGTAGGCCCGTGCAGTTCAAATCCGTGTTGTTGAAGGGTCTACTGCAGATAGCTTTAAGTACACAAAATAGACATGTAGTGATTAGTTGTATTGGTAGAAATGAAGAAAAGGGTTTTCTATATATGAGGTCATGGCATCCACAGAGACCATTTTATTTGTTCCTTTCTGGTTTGGATGCCCGTTATTTCTTTTTCTTGCCTAATTGCTCTGGCTAGGACTTCTGGTACTATGTTGAAATGAACTGGTAAGAGTGAGCATCCTTCTCATGATCCCGATCTTAGAAGCTTTCAACCTTTCACTGTTGAATGGGATGTTATCCCTGGGATTGTAATTTACAGCCTTCATTATGTTGAGGTATATTCCCTCTATTCCTAATGTGTTGAGAGTTTTAAGTTTATTTATTCATTTTCAGAGAAAGGGGATGGGGAAGGGGCAAAGAAAGAGGGAGGGAGAGAATCCCAAGCAGGCTCTGCACTGTCAGTGCAGAGCCCTATGCAGGGCTCGAACCCATGAACTGTGAGATCATGACCTGCGCCAAAATCAAGAGTTGGACACTTGGGGTGCGTTGGGTGGCTCAGTCGGTTAAGCGTCAGACTTCGGCTCTGGTCATGATCTCGTGGTTCATGAGTTCAAGCCCCACATCGGGCTCTGTGCTGACAGCTCCGAGCCTGGAGCCTGCTTTGGATTCTGTGTCTCCCTCTCTCTGGCCTTCCCCCACTTGCAATCTGTCTGTCTCTCTCTCTCAAAAAATGAATAAAACGTTGAAAAAAAAAAAACACATTTAATGAGCCGAGCCACCCAGGTGCCCAGAGAGTTGTTTTTTTTTTTTTTTAAACCATGGAAGAGTGTTGAATTTTGTCAAATGCTTTTTCTGTTATCTGTTGAGATGATCATATAATTTTATCCCCCCTCTCTTTTTTTGTTTGGTGATGGTCACACAGCAGCATGCATGTACTTAATGTCACTGAATTGTACACTTTTAAACAGATAAGGTGGCAAATTTTATGTTATTTGTATTTTACCACCATAAAAAAATCGGGGGAAAAAACCTTTATTTTAAAAATAGGCCTATCTTTAACTGAACAAAATTCAGACTATAACAGCAGTATGAGATTCATTCTTCAAATAAACAGTGAATCAAATGATGGTTTTTTTGGTGGGGGAGGAGGGTGATAGATTAGAATTTTTCCCACAAAACTATTTCACGTCTAGCTTTTATAACCTAAGTCGTAAAGTTAATTTTTGGAAAATTATTCTAGGGCACTGACGAGGTCCCCAGAGACCTCTCTTACTCCTTTGATCTCTGTATCATACCTTTTTGAAGGCTCGTCATGCCATTATCCTTGTGGATGATAGTTTATTCAAAAGTTAACTAGTCAGGGTGCCTGGGCAGCTCATTCAGTTGAGTCTCTGACTTTGGCTCCGGTCATGATCTCAAGATTCATGAGTTTGAGCCCCACATTGGGCTCCATGCTGACAGCAAGGAGCCTGCTTGGAATTCTCTCTCTCTCCTTTCTCTCTCTCTTTGCCCCTTCCCACTCATACTGTCTCTCTCTCTCTCAAAATAAATAAATAAACTTAAAAAAAAAGTTAACTGGTCTGTCTCTGTCAGATCCCAGTTGGTCAAGGGATTTGGGTGGGATTCCATCACTTTCCCCACCCCTCCCCCCCACTTCGCTTTCAAAGACTTTTTGTAACCAAGCGTCTTTTGTAAGATCTGCAATTTCACCTTGCATCAGAGGGTCACAGAGAGGCTGGCCTATAAGGAAGTTTCTGTGATGAGAGAGGATTCACACTAGTGGTAAACAGGGACATATGTGCTGGTGGGGACTACTGCATTAAGGGTCAGTTTAATATTTTTGTGACAACAGCTTTTATTTCCCCATGCAATCTGGTAATTGCAAGACTCAGATAATGAACCCTGATAATGAGGACTCCTGCAGCCAAGAACCTAGTGGTTTGGTAAATGTTTGCTGCTATTATAGCAAACAAACAAAGTTTGTGATAACCTGCAAATACTACAAATTTCTCTATTAAGTTAAGCTGCGACATGAGTCCTTGTCTTTTTTAATGTTTATTTCTTTTTGAGCGAGAGCTCGAGAGCAGGGAAGCGACAGAGAGAGAGGGAGACACAGAATCGGAAGCAGGCTCCAGGCTCCGAGCTGTCAGCACAGAGCCCGACGCGGGGCTCGAACTCACGAGCCGTGAGATCATGACCCGAGCCGAAGTCGGACGCTCAACCGACTGAGCCACCCAGGTGCCCCCTTTTTTCTTCAGTGCTAATTCTTTCTGAGTCCGCTAGCACTTCCTCCTTGTTACCTCTGCCACTGGATTCAAACAAGCCATGCACAACTGCCTCAATAATTGCAAAGGTTCCTTGAACCCATTCACACTGACAATACTCTACTCCTCACATCTTACCCCCGCACGGCAGCCAGAATGGCCGCTTCACTCCACCTGAACGCCTTTACTGGTGTCCCATTGCCTTTTGGAAATCAGGCAAACCCTTCATCATCCTAGAAGGCCCTGCCTAATCATGTCCCTCAGCAGTGTCTTTGGCCTCCTCTTAGTTCTCCTGATGTCCAGTCTTCCTTTTTCATCTGAGGGCCTCCTCACTTGCTGCTTCTTCTGCCCAGAATGTTCTCTCACCTGTTCCTCAGAACGAAAAAGCCCTTGTCCTCCAGATTCCCTCTCCTGCCCTACCTCGAGAGCCCCTCTCGCCCATTGTCACCGCCTCCACTGTCTTCATTGTATGTAATTTCGCAGATGGCCTGTCAGCGTCTTTTGTCTTTCCACCACGCTGTGAATCTGCTTGGTCTGGTTTACTTGGCATTACACACTGTTGACAGATCAACAAATGTGTCGAGTAAAGGAACTGCCTGTATCTTCCCTACACAGAATTCTACCACAAATACATTTCCCATGAAAATAAGAGGAAAGAGCCACAGAAAATTAAGACCACATTTCACAAATGTGTTCTAAGGGTGTCTCAGTCTCCGTCTCAGTCTCTTGGCTCCGGAAACCACACTGCATGGCATCTTGCAAGACGGAAACGGCTCTTTTCAGAATCATCCGTTTAAGTCCTCCGCGAGAGGACCTCCACATTGTCTTGATACCTGTGTCCCTGTTGAACCACCATTCCTACCAGAGGTTCTCTTAGAAATCTCTCTCTGCGTGTGTGTGTGTGTGTGTGTGTGTGTGTGTAAGTATGTATATCTACCCTTTTTTGTCCTTCATTTTGTTAATGTGGTGTATCACATCTTTTACTCGTGTATGTTGAACCACCTTTGCAGTGCAAAAATAAATCCCATCTGGGGCGCCTTGCTGGCTCAGCTGAAAGACCACGCAACTCTTGATCTTGGGGTCATGGGTTCGAGTCCTGCGTGGGGTGTAGAGATTACTTAAATAAAACCTAAAAAAAAAAAAATCCTATTTGGTCATAGTGTGTGGTCCTTTTTATGTGTTTTTTTTTTTTTAAGTTTATTTATTTATTTAGAGAGAGTGTGTGAGTGGGAAGGGGCAGAGAGAGAGAGAATCCCAAACAGGTCCTGTGCTGTCAGCACAGAGCCAGATGTATGGCTCGAACTCACGATCCGTGAGACTGTGACATGACCCAAGATCAAGAGTCAGAGGCTGAATTGACTGAACCACCCGGGTGCCCGCTTTTTATGTGTTGTTGAATTCAACTTGCTGATGTTTTGTTGAGGATTTTTTGCATCTGTTTCATCAGGGATATTGATCTGTAATTTTCTGTTAGTGTCCTTGTCTGGTTTTGGTATCAGGGTAACACTGGCCTTGTAAAATGAGTTCGGAAATAATTCCCTCTCCTTCAGATTTTTGGAAGAATTTGAGAGGGATGGGTGTTAATCCTTCTTTCAATGTTTGCTAGGATTCACCAGTGAAACCATCAGGTCATTATTGGTCTCTTCATCGTTTCTCTTTCTTCACGATTAAGTCTTGGTAGGTTGTATGTTTCTAGGAATTTATTAATTTCTTTTAGGTTACTCAAATTGTTGGCATATACTTGTTCATAGTAGTCTTTTAAGAACCACAGTGTTCTCCTGGTGTCAGTTGCAATGCCTTTTCATTCATTTATACTTCTGCTTATTTGAGTCCTCTTTTTTTTTTTCTTGATTAGTTCAGCTAAAGGTTTGTCCGTTGTGTCTGTTTTCCGAAAAACCAACTCTTAGTTTCATTGATTTTTTTTTTTGTATTGTCCTTCTAGTCTCCATTTCACTCATTTCTGTACTGATCTTTGTTATTTTCTTCCTTCTGCCAACTTCGAGCTTAGTTTGTTCATCTTTTTCTTGTTCCTTATGGTGTAAAGTTAGTTTGTTTACTTGAGATCCTACTTTCTTAATGTTGGCTTTTATCACATTCCCTCTTAGAACGGCTTTTGCTGCCATCCCATAGGTGTTGGTATATTGTGTCTCCATTTCTGTCTGTCTCAAGATAGTTACATTCCCCCCCCCCCCCACTTTTCCTGAGATATAATTGACGTACATCACTCTAGAAGCTTAAGGTGTACAGCATAATGATTTGACTTACATAAATTGTCAAACAGCTACTGCACTGAGTTTAGTTAACATGAGTGAAAGTGGGGCACTTGGGTGGCTCAGTCGGTTAAGGATCTGACTCTTGATTTCAGCTCAGGTCAGGATCTCACGGTTGCTGATTTCGAGCCTGGAGTCAGACTCTGTGCTGACAGCACAGAGCCTGCTTGGGATTCTCTCTCTCCCTCTGTCTCTGCCCCTCGCCCACTTGTACTCTGTCTCTAAAAATAAATAAATAAAACCTAACAACAACAACAACAAAAAAGAAATACTCTTTTCAGCATTTCTTGAAGGCAGATCTACTGGTGCTCAACTCCCTCAGTTTTGTTTGTCTAGGAAAAAGTCTTTATCTCACTCTTTTCTGAGGGACACCTGTGCTGGGTAAAGTACTCTTGCTTGGCAGATTGTTTTCCCCCCAGAACGTAGAATATGTCATCTCATTCTCTTGTGGCTTGCAAAGTTTAAACTGAAAAATCGACCATAGACTTAGGCAATTTCCCTTATTTGTGAGGAGTTTTTTTCCCCTTGCTGCTTTTAAAATTCTCTTGATCTTTGATTTTAGGCAGTTTTATTATAATGTATCTTGGAGAACATTTCTTTGGGTTGAAATTTTGGGGGGTTGGTTAGGAGCTTCATGAACTTGGATGCGTGAATCTCTCCCCAGATTTGGGAAATTCTCAGCCATTATTTTGTTAAATAAGCTTTTTGGTCTTTTCTCCCTCTCTGTTACTCCAATGATGCATTTTTTTGTTTTGTTTTGATGGCATCCCGTTGTTCACAGGTTAGGCTTTTAAGGTTTTTTTTTTTCTAATTTTTAATTTTATTTTAAATCAATCTCTACCCCCAATGTGGGGCTTGAACTCATGACCCCAAGATGAAGAGTTGCATGCTCCTCAAACTAAGCCAGCCAGGTGCCCCTCACAGTTTAGTTTTTAAAACTCTTTTTGGGGGGCGTCTGGGTGGCTCAGTCAGTTAAGTGTCTGACTCTTGGTTTCAGCTCAGGTCATGATCTCACAGTTCATGGGTTTGAGCCCCCATCGGGCTCTGTGCTGACAGTGTGGAGCCTGCTTGGGATTCTCTCTCTCCCCTCTCTCAGCCCAACACCCACGTGTGCTTTCTCTCTCTCAAATAAATAAACCTAAAAAAAACTTTTTAACTCTTTTTCTTTCTTTTTTCTTCTTTCTCCTCTGATTAGATAATTTTGACTGACTTGTCTACCACTTTACAGAGTCTTTGCTTGATCATGTCTGCCACTGATGCTCTCTATTCCATTTTTTTCACTTCATTCATTTACTTCTTCAGCTCTGGAATTTCTGTTTGGCTTTTATGATCCCTATTTCTCTGTCAAACTTTTCACTTTGATAGTGTATTGTTTCCCTGAGTTCATTGAATTGTCTTTCTGTGTTTTCTTGTAATTCATGGAGCTTCTTTAAAACAACCATTTCGGGGCACCTGGTTGGCTCAGTCAGTTGGGTGTCTGACTTCGGCTCAGGTCATGATCTCACAGTCTGTGAGTTCAAGCCCCGTGTCGGGCTCTGTGCTGACAGCTCAGAGCCTGGAGCCTGCTTTGGATTCTGTGCCTCCCTGTCTCTGCCCCTTCCCCGCTCATGTTCTGTCTCTGTCTCTGAAAGATGAATAAATGTTAAAAAAATTAAAAAAAAAAAAAGCCCAACCATTTCGAATTCTTTGTGAGGTAAATAGCAGGTTTCCATTTCGTTGTGGTCAGTTACTAGTTACTAGAAAGTCATTGTGTTCCACTTGCGGTGTCCTGTTTCCTTGACTTTCCATGTCTCTTGAATCCTGGCATTGCTGTCTTTGCATTGGAAGAAGCAGTCACCTCTTGCAGTCTTACTGACTGGCTTTGGGAAATACCTTCCATCGATCCTGTTAGGGATTCTGAGGCTTTCTTAGACCTTTTCTTTTTTATGTTTTTAAAATGTTATTTTAAGTTCATTTATTTTTGAGAGAGAGACAGAGCGCAAGTGGGGGAGGGGCAGAGAGAGAGGGAGACACAGAATCCGAAGCAGGCTCCAGGCTCTGAGCTGTCGGCACAGAGCCCGACGCGGGGCTTGAACCCACGAGCCGTGAGATCATGACCTGAGCCGAAGTCAGACGCTTAACCAACTGAGCCACCCAGGTGCCCCTAGACCTTTTCTATGGCTACTCCTGCTCCACACTACTTGTTCCTGCTTTGGGTGAAATTCTTTTTTTTTTTTTTTTTTTTAATTTTTTTCAATGTTTATTTTTGACAGAGAGAGCGAGCGAGCAAGTGGGGGGAGGGGCAGAGAGAGAGAGAGAGAAAGGGAGACACAGAATCCAAAGCAGGCTCCAGGCTCCGAGCTGTCAGCAAAGAGCCTGAGCGGGGCTCAGACTTGCGAGCCGTGAGATCATGACCTGAGCCAAAGCCGGACGCTTAACTGACTGAGCCACCCAGGCGCCCCTGGGTGGAATTCTTAAAATTGGGTGCTTTCTCTCCATACTGCAAAGGCAGGCCAGGTGCTGACAGCCTCCCATTTGTTTTCCCTGGGCAGTGCTGAATGCCCAAGTTTGTGTCCTCCCTCCCTCCCTCCCTCCCTTTCATTCATTCATTCATTTATTCATTCTTTCTTTCCCCTCCAGTGGTATGCTGGAACTTCTGTGTTGGACCCCAGATTTCCACAAAGGCACTCTTGTTTGTGGGTATTACGACTTTGTTAAATTAACAGTTGTTAAGCGGAGCATGGAGGGCCAACTAGCTGGTAAGCCAAGGTTCAATTAAAGATCACAAGAGAAATTGAAATAAATAATTTGTTACAGGTTCTAGAAGAAGTACCTGGCAAGACGCAAGGGGCCACATGAGGTGGTCAAGGCAGGGTGCAGGCAGAGAGAGAGAGAGAGAGAGAGAGAGAGAGAGAGAGAGAGAGAGAGGCAGGACTCTGGGCACATGCCTTTATTTAGGTCTATGAGTGGAATGTTTTAGGGTCCCTGGGCTAAGGCCAGATTGGTCAGTTTAAACCATAAAGGGCAGTGTTTCGGTAAGGTCCACAGGGATCTTATCTGAGGGGCACCCAGGGGAAGGCCCTGGGGGGTAAGGGAGACTGTTGACCTTAAGGGCTGTTAGGGAAATCAGGAACTTAGATTTGCTTCTGACTCAGCAGGCTTTTATGTGGGGTATGCACTTGCACGGGGGAATGGGGGAGGGTGCCAGTTTAAGGTTCCCTGCAGGCTGCTTGGCCAAATAAAAAGGATTCTGAGGCACCAACACCGTGGAGTGGCTGCGCTAAACTCTTGAATGGTGGGTGATCGTCAAAATCAATGCTCTTTGAGGGGAAGACGGTAGAAAACTTCCATTTCACCATTTTGATGACACTTCTGCTACTCCTTCAGGTAACTTAAGGCAATCAGAAATCCTCTTTCCCAAGGGCTGGACGCAGAACAATGTAGTACTCTCTCTTGGGCGTTATCTCTAAGGGTGAAGCCTATGAGCCTTACTAGATCCTTCTACTCTGCTCTCGCAAGAATGAAGGCTCTTTCCCACATGCAACTTGAAGCAACTTGAAGCATAATGAACTCAGCAGCTAGGAGTTACCCAATAGGCCTGCTGGCATCTGTCATATCTCTTAAGTTAGGAGGCCATACAGAAGCACAAGCAAGTCTGATACGTGCTGGAAAATCTTCTCCAGAGAAGTTACGAGTCTGAAGAGCACATTATTTTTGCAACAGAATCCCATGGATATTTAATAGCAAAAGGGGTTTCATAGAGCAACCAAAGAACCACGGGTGCCTATGGTACACGGCACCTCCGTGAGCTGATTGACTAACACGTATCAGCAAGGGTGGTGAATCAGGACAGAGGGACCGAAGGACAAGGGAGCAATGACAGAGATGATGGGCAGACGTCAAAATGGAGCACACTGGGAAAACCAAGTGGCAGTCAGCTAAGTTCTCTCCAAGGTGGAAATCCCAGGCTCTTCCTTGCACAGACGCTGATGCCTGCCCCAGCCTTCCTTTCCAAGCTGCCTTAGTGGAAATTTATTTTCTTCAATATCTTTCCAAATGAGAAAACATCTTTCTGCTGCAAAGAAGGAGGAACCAATAAATTATGAAGCACAGACAAGGGGATGAATGATAAGATTTGAGTCACTGCTGGAGATTAAGTGAGCAGGGTGTCCTCAAAAGGAATGGCCTAGACACCCACACTCCCTTCCTCCTTTCTCCTCATCCCTACCCTCTTTTCCTCAGCCAGGGGCAAGGTCCTCACCTGGCACAGTCCCCGGAGATGGGGGAGGAATAGCATCGAGACTTCACACCCAGAACCTTCAACTTCACAACATACTTCTTGGGGTCAAAGGACTCAGGACAGCAGAGCTCAAAGCAGGGCCAGAAGGTGCAATTAGGGCCACAGAGGTTGGTCCGATTCAGGGGCAGGATGGTGTCATCATTACAGCACTGCTCCAAAGGGTTGTAGATCTTGTCCCCACACCTGGGCGCCTGCTGACATAGCCACAGCCCTGGGCCCATGGGGGCATCTGGGCAGAGATTGCTGGTGTGAGCCCAAGGAGGTCCCGGCACTAACTCCCCCAGTCAGAAGCCCTCTGTGAACCGTGACCCCACTTCCCAAGGGGAGCCTCGTCCCTCTTCATTCTTCCCCATCCTGGTACTCACCTGTGACAGTCTTTGAGTGCTGGAGAAGAAAGACTAATACACACACAGGAGCCGGAGGAGAGGGAAAGGAGGTTGAGGATGGGGCTGGAGTGCGGCCACTGGGTTGACTGGCCTCAGGGAGGGCAGGCCAGTATGGGGAAGGCTTGGCTCCAGATTTGCTCTACACGCTTGGGTTTGGGGCCACCTCTGCCTAAGGGCTAGTTCCTGATGCACGTAAGAGTCTAGACAGCTGGGTCCGAGCAGCCTGGACCCTTTAAAGGGGAGTGAATGCAGGAAAAACTTGGGATGCCATAGCTTAGGATTCTAAGAATGCAGTGGAGTTTCCCAGGTGGGGGGTGGGGGGTGGGGGGTGGGGCAGGTGTTAAAGATATCCAGAGGATGGAAAGGAAGAGGAAGGAAGCTGGGGTAAGATTGACAAGGAGAGAATTTGGGTGCAGGGCTGCTTTGGGGATACGGCTGGGCTTGAAAGGGTCTTGGACTTGGAGCTCCCCTTACCTGTGTTGCGACTTCTGCCCCCCCCCCCCCCCCCCGACTAGGAATGGAGTTGGAGAGATGCAGGAAATGGGAAAGAACGGAGGCGACCCGAAGGGTGTTTATAAATGCAATCACATGGGGCGCCTGGGTGGCGCAGTCGGTTAAGCGTCCGACTTCAGCCAGGTCACGATCTCGCGGTCTGTGAGTTCGAGCCCCGCGTCAGGCTCTGGGCTGATGGCTCGGAGCCTGGAGCCTGTTTCCGATTCTGTGTCTCCCTCTCTCTCTGCCCCTCCCCCGTTCGTGCTCTGTCTCTCTCTGTCCCAAAAATAAATAAAAAACGTTGAAGAAAAAAAAAAAATTTAAATGCAATCACGTGACCGGGTTAGTGCTTTACCAAGTTCACGCATTCCGCAGCTGTCCTTGCTTTGAAAGCACACAGAGGCAGGTAACCATGGGATCATATGGATAAAACAGGAGGCAAAGGTCTGGGTGAGTGCGGTTTCCTCCGTGTGGTGGCCCCAGCATTAGTGAGAATGCAGAGAGGATGGCTTCTCCATTTGTTTTAAGTTTCCTCCCCTACAAAACACCTGCCATTTCTGTATCTCCCAGGCACCTTATCCTTAGAACTTTCAAGCAACTCTGTCCCAAACCCCTTTATTTACTCCCTGGAGAGCTATTTGGGACCATGCTCACGGTTATCACGTGATCTAGCAGAAGGGCGCAGGCTCCATGAACTCGAGGAAGGGAACCAGAGGAGAGTGACAGTTTGCGGATTTCTCCCCCCATGGATCGTGGTGCGGATCCAAAGAGCATATGGCTCAGGGGCAGATCATAATAATGTTAACGGTAAGTAACGGATGATATGTGAGGTGACCTTGAGTGGGCAGCCCAGGTAGAGGGAAGCTTAGGGTAAACTGAGGTCTTTGGATCTGGACACTCCCAATGGGCCCCACCTGTCAGCTTGTTTGTCTAATGTGCTTTTTAAAAAAATGTTTACTTATTTATTTTCAGAGGGGGCAGAGGGGCAGAGAGAGAGGGAGAGAGAGAATCCCAGGTAGTCTCTGTGCTGTCAGTGCAGAGTCCCATGCAGGGCTCGAACTCATGAACTGTGAGATCATGACCTGAGCCTAAGCCAGGGGTCGGACACTTAACCATCTGAGCCACCGAGGTGCCCCTAAGGTACTTCCGAGATGACCCAGTACTAGAGGGGAAACTACTGGCCAAAATCAGTTTAGGGAGTAAAGCAAAACTGGGGAGGAGGGACCTTTACTAGATGTGGTCTGCTTATAAAAATTCAGGGAAAGATCTGAAACCCCTTTATGATAACAGTTATTTCTGAGATGCATTTATTGAATTGGTAAAGTAATACCAGTGGCTTTTTGTCATGTCCTTCATCCCTTTAAATTTCATTTTAAAAACTGGGGCGCCTGGGACACCTGGGTGACTCAGTCGGTTGGGAGTCTGACTTCAGCTCAGGTCACGATCTCGCGGTTTGTGAGTTCGAGCCCCACATCGGGCTCTGTGATGACGGCTCAGAACCTGGAGCCTGCTTCAGCTTCTGTGTCTCCCTTTCTCTCTGCTCCTCCCCCATTCACGCTCTCTTTGTCTCTATTGAGAGAGTAAATAAACATTAAAAAATTTTTTAAACAAATTTCACTTAAAAATGTTAAAATCCCCAATACTTTTTTCCCTTGGGATTTTTCTGCCTTCTGGGCCTTTTTTTTTTTTTTAATGTTTAAAAATATTCGGGGCGCCTGGGTGGCTCAGTCGGTTAAGCGTCCGACTTCGGCTCAGGTCATGATCTCGCAGTCTGTGGGTTCGAGCCCTGTGTCGGGCTCTGGGCTGATGGCTCAGAGCCTGGAGCCTGCTTCCGATTCTGTCTCCCTCTCTCTCTGACCCTCCCCCGTTCATGCTCTGTCTCTGTCTCAAAAATAAATAAACTTAAAAAAAAATTAAAAAAATATATTGGCCTGATAGTTCAGTTCTTTACCAGTGACCTAGGTGTAATACAGTTATTGTCACTGGAACTTAGCGAGTATTAGTCATGCACGTGTGGGGAAATATGTTTGGGTATGTATGCTCTTGTGAAATCCGAGTTATAAGAGTAGGTGGTTAGAGTGCTGATGTGTTGCTCTCTATGGTAAGAACTAATTCTGTTGCATCACACACGCGGTTACCAATCACCTTTCTTCCCTTTTACAGTGCAAATAAAGGTTTTGAGTTCTAAACAAACAAAAAAAGATAGATAATCCAGCAATAGCTGGAGACTTCAACACCCCCTTTTCAAGAATAGAACAAAACAGCAGATAGATGGTCATCAAGCGTATAGAATACTTGGGGGTACCTGGGTGGTTCAGTCTGTTGAGTGTCCGACTCTTGATTTCAGCTCAGGTCATGATCCCAGGGTCATGGGATCGAGCCCTGCATGGGCCTCTGAGCTGAATGTGGAGCCTGCTTGAGATTCTGTCGTGCTCTCTCTCCCTCTCTCTCTCTCTCTTTCTCCCTCTTCCCCTCTCCCCAACTCCTGCTCTCTTTCCCTTAAAAAAAAAAGAATATAGGATACTTGTAAAAGCACTAGAAGCCAATTAAACCTAACAAACATCTGTAGAACACTTCAAAATAGCAAAATACACATTCTTTCAAGTACACGTGTAACATTCTATAAGCTCTACCATATTCTAAGCCATAGAAAAAGCCTCAATAATGTAAAAGGATTGAAACCATACCAAATACGTTCTCTGACCACGGTGGAATTCAAGGAGCAGTAAACAACAGAAGGAAATTTGGGAGGCTCACAAATATGCAGCAATATAAGAGCCAGTTCCTAAGTAAAATAACCAGTGGGTCAAGGAAATCTAAAGTCACAAAGGAAATTCAAAAATGGTTTGAGACAAATGAAAATGAAAACACCATGTATCAAAACATATGGCGTACAGCTTACAGCAGTGATGGCAGAGAACTTATAGACGTAATGCCTATTTGATAAGAGAAGAAAGATCTCAAAGCAATAATTCAGTCTTCTGACTGAAAAAATAAGAGCAAACAAACCCAGGGGAGCAGAACCAAGGAAACAGTGATGATACCAAGGAAAGTAAATGAAATGGAGAATAGAAAAAACAACACAGAAAATCAATAAAATTAAAAGTGTGTTCTTTGAAAAGACTAACAGAGTCGACAAAACTGTAGCTAAAATGACCAAGGAAAAAACCATCCTTAAATTGATGCCAATCATTCATAAACTTCGAAAAATAATGTTGGGTTGTTTTTTTGTTTTTTTGCTTTTTTGAGACAGAGAGAGCATGAGCAGGGGAGGGGCAGAGAGAGAGGGGGACACAGAGTTCGAAGCAGGCTCCAGGCTCTGAGCTGTCAGTACCGAGCCCGACATGGGGCTCAAACTCACGAGCCATGAGATCACGACCTGAGCTGAAGTCAGACACTTAACCGACTGAGCCATTCAGGTGCCCCATAAATTTCAAAAAATAAAACAGCAGAACTTCCCAACTCAGTTTATGAGGCTAATATTACCCTACTATCAAAACCAAAGACATCACAAGAAAAGAAACCTATAGACCAACATCTCTTATGAATATAAATTAAGAAATTCTCAAGAAAAAATACTAACAAACAAAATCCAACAGCTTATATAAAGGATTCTACACGATGACCAAGTGGGATTTATCCCAGGAATGCAAGGTTGGTTCAACATATGACAATCATTCAATGTAATAAACCTTATTAGGAGAATATGGGCAGAGGGAAACATGATTATCTCAAATGATACAGAAAAGGCATTTGACAAAATTTATACTCTTTTGTGACTAAAATAGTAACAACAACAAAGAACAAATTGGGAATCCAGAGATCTTCCTCAACCTGATCCACAAGAAAACCCACAGCTCACTGTACCTAATGGCAAAAGACTGCATGCACTTCTTCCCAACGTCTGGAACAGGGCAAGTACATTCACCCTCACCACTCGATTTAACATTGCACTAGAAGTTCAAGCCAGAGAAATTCGGCAAGAAAGAGAAAAAAAAACATTCAAACTGGAAAAGAAGATGTAAAACGATTTCTGTTTTCAAGTACCATGATCATCTAGTACATTAACAATGCTCAAGGAAGCTACTAAGGCCACTACAGAACTAACAGATGAATTAAGCAAGGTTGCAAGATGCAAGGCCCACATATAAAAGCCCATTGTACACACTAGCAAAGAGCCATCTGAAATTGAAATTAAGAAAATCATTCTACTTACGGGGGCGCCTGCGTGGCTCAATCGGTTAAGCATCCGACTTCAGCCCAGGTCATGATCTCATCGTCCATGAGTTTGAGCCCAGTGTCAGGCTCTGTGCTGACAACTCGGAGCCTGGAGCCTGCTTCAGATCCTGTCTACCCCCCCTCCTCTCTCTCTCTGCCCCTCCCCTGCTCACACTCTGTCTCTCTCTCAAAAATAAATAAACATTAAAAATTAAAAAAAATTCTACTTACCATAGTACCAACAATAATAAAATGCTTGTTAATAAATTTAACAAGGGGAGTGCAGAACGGGCACACTGAAAACAATACAGCTGTTGAAAGAATTTCAAGAATGTGTAAATAAATCGAGCTCCATAAATGTACATGAGTTGAAAAATGTAATGCTGGTAAGATGCCAGTGCTCCCAAATTGACCTATAAGTTCAACGCCATTCCTGTCAAAATGCTAGCTGGTTTCTTTGCAGAAATGAGCAAGCTGATCCTAAGATTCATACTGAAATGCAAGGGACCCAGAGTAGCCAAAGCAAAGAACAAAGTTGTTGAACTGATGCGCCATCATTTCAAAGCTTACTCCAAAGCTATACTAGTTAATTCCGTGTGGTATTGACCTAAGGGACTCACATGTAGATCAATGGGCCGAATCGACAGTCGAGAAATAAACCAGTGTAATTACGGTCAATTAAATTTCAACAAAAGTGCTATGACAATGAACTAGGGAAAAGAATAATCTTTTCAACAAATGGTGCTGGGAAAACTGTGTGTCTGTGTGTAAAAGAGAATAAGAAGGATGTGGAGAAGGAGAGAAAGAAGGATCTCTCCCATACCATACACAAAGATTAACTTCACATTGATCATAGACCTAAATATAAGAGCTAACACCATAAAATCATTAGCAGAAAACAGTGGAGTAAATCTTAATGACCTTGGGTTTAGGCCATGTTTTCTTGGCTATGACATCAAAAGCACCAGAGACCAAGAAAAAAAATACAATTTATCAAAATGAAAACCTGTGTGCTGCACACAAAAATATCAAGGAAGTGAAAAGACAATCACGTAATGGGAGGAAGTATTTGTAAATCACATATATGATAAGAGGTAAGTATCCAGAATTTGTTGAAAAACCCCTACAGCTCAATAAGAAAAGACACCCCAGTTTAAAAGTGGAAAAAGTGTCCACTTTTCCAAAAGGACATACAGACAGCCAGTCAGCACATGAAGAGATGCTCATCACTGTTCATTAAGGGAATGCAAATTAAAACTATAAACTATCTCTTCACATCCACGAGGGCGGCTGTCATAAAAAGAAAAGTGGAAAATCACAAGGATGGGGAAGGAGGTGGAGAAATCTGAACCCTCGTGCATTGCTGATAGGAATATAAAATGGTTTAGCAACCGTGGAAAACAGTTTGACAGCTCCTCAAAGAGCTAAACATAGAATTACCATTTGACCCAGAAATTCTACTCCTAGGTATATACCCTGAAGACGTGAGAACAGGTACTCAAATACACATATACACATGTTCATAACAGTACTATTTCCAGTGGCCAAAAGATGGGAACAGCCCAAATGCCCATTAAAAGATGCATGGATAAACAAATTGTGGTATATAGACAGGGTGGAATATTATTCAGCTATAAAAAGGAATGAAGTAGGGGCACCTGGATGGCTCAGTTGGTTAAACATCTGATTCTTGATCTCTGCCCAGGTCATGATCTCATGGTTCGTGAGTTCAAGCCCCGCGTCAGGCTCCGAGTGCTAAGTGCAAAGAGCCTGCTTGGGATTCTGTCTCTCTCCCTCACTCTCTGCCCCTCCCCAACCCCCCCCCCTCAAAATAAATACACTTTTTAAAAAAGGAATTAGTACTGGTAAATTCTACAGTGTCAATAAGCCTCAAAAATATTATGCAAAGGGGAACATGAAAGTAACATAAAAAGTCATGTATGGTATGATTGATTCCCTTTAATTTTAATTTAATTTAATTTAATTTAATTTTAAATTATTATTTAAATTATTATAATTTAAATTATTTTAAATATATATATTTATTATATAATATTTATAATATATATTATATATAATATTTAAATTATTATAATTTAAATTTTAAATTATATTAAATTTTATTTAAATTTATTTAATTTTATTATTTATTTATTTAATTCTTATTTATTTTTTGAGACACAGATCAAGCTGGGGAGGGGCAGAGAGGGGGGGGAGAGAGAAACCCCAAGCAGGCTCTGCACTGTCTAGGCAGAGCCCGATGTGGGGCTCGGACCCACAAACCATGAGATCATGACCTGAGCTGAAACCAAGAGTCGGATGCTCAACCGACTGAACCACCCAGGCGCCCCTGATTGATTCCATTTAAACGAAACTAGTAGGAAAATCCATGGAGACAGAATGCACATTGGTGGTTGTCAGGGGTGGGGATGAGAGCGAATGAGCAGCGAAATGGGTATGGGGCGGGCTCTCGCTTGATTCCTAGGGTGGCTTGGATAAAAAGCAATTCTGGAAGGTGGTTGGGCTACTCTTCATTCAACTTGAGCAAGAGGAGAAGAGAGGGGAAGGAGAAGGGGGGAGGGGCAGGAAATACACGGAAGGAGATGCTAGAGACTCGTAGTTACCCAAAAGGAAGTGTTATGAACACAGTAGGCATTGCTCATCTGAATGGACCATAGATGACAAAACTCCATCCACTTCTCCTTCCTCCCTGAGCCTGAATGTGAATAGACCCCTCACGTGGGCACAGATCCTGGTGCAATCGAGCCTCATGCCTGGGACCTTCAACCTCCCAGCAGCCCGTTCAGAGAGCTCAAGGACTTGGGAAAACAGTGCTGGAAGCCAAGTCAGCAGGTTCACCTGGAACCCCCGAGTCAGGCCCCCTCACCACAGCACTGCTCCACGGGGTAACAGGGGTCTCTACACCGGAGCACCAGCTGTGACATCCACAGTCCAGGATCTGGGGGACTCAGAGCTGGATTGGATTCCAAGGATTAGTCTGGGACCTCTGGAGCCCCTACCTCCATCCATAGTACGGTCCCTTCTTCCCTTCTCGCTACGCCTGCTCTCACCTGCGATTCCCTCTGAGCCTGAGCTCAGGAGTTCAGAAATCCAGACAGCAGCTGAGAAGCAGAAGGGGAACGCGAATAATGCGAGAGAGGAGCCTTCTGGTCGCCACCGGGGTGCACAACGTGACGTCACTGACCTCCTTTCACCGTTGGGAACAGCTCAGGGTGGATGTTGACTCAGGGTGGCAGGGAGGGCCAGGGGAAGAGCGGAGTCTAATATTTTTGCAGGTTAGGACCGATGAAGTCAGAGATAACCTGGGGGCGATTACCAAGTAGGAAGCCAAGGATGGGTGGGCAGGAGAGCATTAGGTCTGAGGTCCAGAGGTGCATTAGGGGTGTGATGTCACAGAAGCTTGGGGCTGGAGTGCCCTTACCAAAGGTCCTGGGCACCATGGTTCTCGATGCAGCTCCAGGGCAGTCGATGGCAGGGCAGCAGAAGAGCTGGGTCTGGGGCCTTATACAGAGACTTCGATAGACACCCTTACCCACACCTGGGGAACCTACTCATCTCACGTTGCAACACAGGAGTGTAGCTGCAGTGCTGCTAAAAGGGGAGGGGCATGAAGACTCCAGGTGAGTGGAGCCTCCCTTCAGCCTCCCCAGGAAACACCTGGGACGAACGATGGCGGAGCTGAATCCATTTTTTATTTTTCAATTTTTTAAAAGTTTATTTATTTATTCAGAGGCAGAGAGAAAGACAGAGGGAGAGAGAGAACAAGCGGGGGAGGGACAGAAACAGAGGAGGAGGAGGAGGAGGAGGAGGAGGAGGAGGAGGAGGAGGAGGAAGAGAGAGAGACTGACTCCCAAGCAGGCTCCTTGCTGCCAGAGCAGAGCCTGGTGCCGGGGCTCGAACCCACGAACTACAAGATCATGACCTGAATCCAAGTCAAGAATTTAATGTTTAAAGCACCCATTGTGACAAACTCGTCGGTCTTACATCCTGGGCAAGTGTCATGATCCACAGTTTGGAGAACACTTCTCTACCTTGCGGCTCGCTGAGGAGAGGAGAGGCCTGAAGAGCAGGGGAGAATGTACTGGGAGGACAGCGTGCCATCCCCCACCCCTTGGAGGGAGCAGACATTTAGGACTCTGGTTACTCCACAGTGTCTGCTTCAGAAGCCTCCTCCTTGGCCTCCTGCCTCCGGTCTCAACCCTCTGACCACCCCCCTCACAGGAGACAAATGCTGGGATCTTCCACAGACTCAAATCTCACCACTTCCATTTCTGCATAGGACCCCATGAGGTTAAGTCCAGAATCCTCTCAGCGGCCCACGGGGTGACTGGCCCCACCCTCTGCCCTCCCAGGGCTGAGCCTCCTTGAAACAGTCAGTTCTCGCTCATTCTTAGAGTCATAGCTCTGATGTCCCTTCCTCCAGGAAGCCATCGTGATCCCCTTGACCCTCTGTTCCAGCCCTACTCACTGTGAGTCACTATTGTTTGGGATGATTTATGTTCCCCATTGGACATAAGTACCAGAAGGATAGGTCCTGGGACTAAGTCACCACTGTGTCTTTAGCACTGATTACCATAGGGCTGGTGACAGAGCAGGTGCCTGAGGAATATGGAATGGATGGATAGATGGATGGATGGATGGATGGATGGATGGATGGATGGACGGACGGATGGACGGACGAATGTATGGATGGGTGGATGAATGGATGAATGGATGCATGCATGATGAAAGCCCTGTGTTCAGGGTGTATCTAACTCCACATGTCGTCTTGACATAATGGCTTTCTGTGAATTGGTCAGAAATCAGCCTGAAGCTCGAGCCTCTCCCACCCCAGGCAGCCTCTCCGCCCTGCCTGTAATGCTGTTGCTCATGTGGGTCCTGTGGGATTTCATGCGCCGGGGGCGGTCTCAGGACCTCTCTCCTGGGTAGTCTCCCCCACAACTCCCCACTCCCCAGCTCCTCCACCCCCTACACATCAGACCCAGCCCTGTGCTGGGGGCCGGAAATTCAGGCCACCAACAGCATGGGGGCCCTGCCAGGACCGAGGGAGTTGATCTGGGGCTCAGAGCCTTCTCTGTTCCTGGTTTTACTAACCACTGGCCTGTGTCCACTGGGGAAAATAGATCGTACATCACTGTGCAGCTTACACTCAGTCTCAAAAGAAAATGAAAAGAAAAATAGGCAATAAAATGCCCTGTCAGCCTCCCTAAGGGAAGTGACTCCACGTTCTGGTCCCAAGTGGCTTCTCACTGAGGAAGACCTACTCCCCTGTCTCTCAGATCAAGCATAGTCAGGCACAAAGCTGGTTCATTTCCATGAAGGAGATGAGTGAAAACATTTATCCGTCCTGTTGTCTTCATTCTAATGAGGCCATGGTCTACCTGAGGGTCTAGCGATAGTTGTGGGCTTTTTCATCCAGCACATCAATGAAACAAGTAGGATAATGACACTGATGTCACATCAATCAACTCCAAAGCCATTGCTCACTCACCTAGTGCCCAGCACGACTTCTTCCCGTTCTCTCATTTATATTCTCTCTCCTCTCCTGGGCCCTTCCATCTCTCCCAGTCCCTCTCCCCTCGGAGCCTAATGAGAACAGTGAGTTTTGCGGGGTCAGCCTCCACACTGACTCTCACATCCTGAACCTAAGATCAGTGCCTGCGAGGTACAAGTTGTGTGTCCTCGAATAAATGACTAAAAAGCTGATATGGAAGTTGACATGGTATCCCTGTGGCATTTGAGTCCCTGTCTTGGCTTCACGAGTGACCCCCAGAAACCCGGCAAATTTCCCGTTTTGCCGACTCATTCAAATAAGAATTTCCAAATCTGGAAAGAAAATGTCACTGCCTGTCACAGTCTCTTGCACCTGAATAATATCAGCTGCGGTTACTACACTCTGGTCCTTGGGCTGGGAGTGTGAGATCAGGGAGTGGACGGGCAGGGCAGGTAGTCACATACAGAAGAACCTGGAAAAAGATTTGCAGGGTCACATCGATAAGGCATTATTCACTATTTCAACTTGGGAGAATGGGGATGGCTCTGAAGTATATGCCACACCTTCCTTTTTGCTCAAGTGGCCTTATTACTGGAGGCATTTAGGGGAATGAAGGGGTCATCTGTCCTCTCCTGGCTCTTAAAGAATCTGACATCAAGTTCCAAAGTGATAGCTATCCTGTCTGACATCTGCCCCAGCTCCAGAGCCAAGCAATGCCCCTGGGGGGGCCAGGGAAGAGGACTGGAGATCTGCCATCACCATTCGTTCTCTAGAGATAAAGGGACCTGTGGAATCTACTGCTTGACCATTGACTGAACCAATGGCAACCCCAGAGATGTGACTATCCCAGTGCAGCCTCCAGGGGACAGAGGACAGAACCCCATCTCCAGTCACAGCCACTCCCAAGCGAACCTCATCTTCTACCCCAGGCTCTTCCTTTCCCTGCCCTCATCTCCTTCCATAGCAAAGTCCCATCCTCACCCCCAAAATCAGTTTCATTTACATTGTTAAGCTTATTGCCTCCCAAAGCAATCTATAGATTCTATTCAATCCCTAGCAACATCCCAATGGCCTTTTCCCCTCCTTCTCCTCCTCCTCCTCCTCCTCCTCCTCCTCCTCCTCCTTCCTTTTCCTCCTCCTTCTCCTTCTCCTTCTCCCTCTTCCTCTTTCTCTTCCTCTCCCTCTCCTCCTCCTTCTTCTTTTTCCAGAAATGTAAAAGCTCATTCTCAAATTCATATGGAATTTCAAGGGGCCCTGAATAGCTAAAAGAATCTTGAAAAAGAAGAACGAAGTTGGAAGATTCAAACATCCTGATTTTACTTATTTAAAAAAAATTGTTTTTTTTTTAATTTTTTTTTCAACGTTTTTTATTTATTTTTGGGACAGAGAGAGACAGAGCATGAACGGGGGAGGGGCAGAGAGAGAGGGAGACACAGAATCGGAAACAGGCTCCAGGCTCCGAGCCATCAGCCCAGAGCCCGACGTGGGGCTCGAACTCACGGACCGCGAGATTGTGACCTGGCTGAAGTCGGACGCTTAACCGACTGCGCCACCCAGGCGCCCCTAAAAAAAAAAATTGTTTTTAATGTTTATTTTTGAGAGAGAGAGAGACAGAGACATAGCGTGAGTGGGAGAGGGGCAGAGAGAGGGAGACAAAATCTGAAGCAGGCTCCAGGCTCCGTGGGGCTCGAACTCATGGACTGAGAGATCATGACCTGAGCCAAAGTTGGACACTTAACCGACTGAGTCAGATGCTTAACTGACTGAGCCACCCAGACAACCCCACACATCCTGATTTTAAACTCACTATAAAGATACAGTAATCAAAACAGTATGGTACTGACATAAGGGAAGACATACAGATCGACAGAATGTAATTGAGGTTCTAGAAATAAATCCATACATCTATGGCCAGTTAATTTAAGGTTTTATTTATTTATTTATTTTTTTAAATTTTTTTTTTCAACGTTTTTTTATTTATTTTTGGGACAGAGAGAGACAGAGCATGAACGGGGGAGGGGCAGAGAGAGAGGGAGACACAGAATCGGAAACAGGCTCCAGGCTCCGAGCCATCAGCCCAGAGCCCGACGCGGAGCTCGAACTCACGGACCGCGAGATCGTGACCTGGCTGAAGTCGGACGCTTAACCGACTGCGCCACCCAGGCGCCCCAATTTAAGGTTTTATTTTTTAAGTAATCATCACACCCAACATGGGGCTCTAACTCACAACCCCAAGATCAAGAGTTGCACGCTCTGACTGTGCCAGCTAGGTATCCCTATGGCCAATTGATTTTTTTAATGTTTGTTTGTTTGTTTATGTTGAGAGAGCAAGCAAGCATGGGAGGGGAACAGAGGGAGAGAGAATCCCAAGCAGCCTCCATGCTCAGCGCAGAGCCTGACTTGGGGGCTTGATCCCACAACTGGGAGGTTATGACCGCCAAAATCAAGAGTTGGATGCTCAACTGACTGAGCCACCCAGGCGCCCCCAGTTGATTTTTGATGAGAGCACCAAGGCCATTCAATGTGGAAAGAATAATTTTCAACATGTGGTGCCGAGTCAAATGGATATCTACAGGCAGAATAATGAAACTGGACCTCCCTCTATCAAGAAGAGTGAAAATACAGCCCACAGAATGGGAGAAAATATTTGCAAATCATAATCTGACAGTGATCGAGAATATCATATCCAGAGTATATATAGAACTCTTACAAAAAGACAGACAAGACAATTTAAAAATTGGCAAAGGGCTTGGATAAATATTTCTCCAAAGAAGATATCCAAATGTCCCCAACACGCACATGAAAAGATGCGCAAAGTCATTTTTATTAGGGAAATGCAAATCAAAACTACTAGGAATTATCTATCACTACACACCCACGAGAATGGTGATGATTTTTTAAGTGGGGGGAAAGGTGTTAGTGGGTTTGGGGAAATTGCACCCCTCATACTTTGTTAGCGGGAGAGTAAAACAGTGCAACCCCTGTGGCAAACTGTCTGTTCTTCAATAAGTTATTAAGCAGAGAATTACCGCGTGAACCAGCAATTATGCTCCTGGGTCGATACCCAAAAGAACTGAAGTAGTTGTTCAGACAGTCACTCGTTCACAGTGGCAGGACTCACAAGAGTCAGAAGGTGCGAATATCACGAGTGCCCATCAGTTGACGGGTGGATGAACTGAATGCGACGTATCCGTATAATGAAATCTTGTTCCTCACAACATACACAAGATACCGATACACACAACAACCCGGATGCCTCTTGAAAACAGGTGAAAGAAGCCAGACAAAGCAGAGGACCACGTATTGTATTTGTATTTTTTTGAAGTTCATTTATTTATTTTGAGAGAGAGCCTGGGGGAGGGGCAGAGAGAGAGGGAGAGAGAGAGTCCCAAGCAGGCTCCCGCGGCGCGGTCAGCGCAGGGCCCAATGTAAGGCTTGATCTCGCGAACTGTGAGATCGTGACCTGAGCCGAAATCAAGAGTCGGATGTTTAACCGACCGAGCCACCCAGTATTACTCTAACAACATGAAAAATCAAAAATAGGCAAATCAGTCCTGTCCGGATCTCCCTCCACCTTCCTGCCCTTTTGTGACTCAGCTCCTTGGAGAGAGGAGGCTCTGGGCCCTGGAGCATGCGGCTGGGGCCTTGCTTGGCTGTCCCTCCTCAGAGACCTCTCCAAGCCATGCCCCGTGGTCTGTGCTGTCGCCGTCACCCTGGCTGGTCTCCATGCCTCTACTGTACGTCGGATGTTGGTGAGGCAACCAGGCCTGTGTCCAGGCCTGCCCCGCGTCTCCCCAGGAAGTGCATTGAATCCAGGCCGCGAGAGATGGGCCCTCAACTGGGAAACAAGACGGGCAGCCCAGTCTGAAAGCGGGGCTCTCGCCTGGAGCCCGCTCCGTTACTGAGCATCGAACCATTTGGCCGCCAAGGTTTACAACGGCCCTGAGGAGTTTTCAGTAAACAGCATTTGATACGATTCTGCGAGGCACCTAATAACCATTTTCTAATCTATTTTGATTATAAAACATACGATTCAAGACGAACTCAAGGGGTTGTACAGCCCGCTACCGAGGCGGTGAGACCCCCAGTTTGGAGAATGCCGCTGCCAGAGGAAGCAGGCCCGAAAGGGGGCGATGTGGGGCGGGAGAGGAGAGCTTCCTGCTCAGGTCTCTCTTTTCCACTCCTCTGCCCACATTCTGTCTGTCCCTCCATCTCCGTCTGTCTCTCTCCTGCTCACTTTCTCCGTCCCTCTTCAGTGTCCGCTCACTGCTGGGTTCTGCTTCCTGAATGGTCCTGGAGAGAGGGGTCTGTTGTTGAGTTGGGTGTGGAACATGGAGCTGTGTTTGGGGACAGGAGACGCTCAGCCTGACTCTCTCCTGCGTAGGGTGACTGGTCCCCTTTCTATGATTCTGGACAATCCTGAGAGATTATTGTGCTCTGGGAAGTCCCCAGGGCCCTGACCCCCCACCCTGACCCCTACACAGTATCAGTAGGTACAATCCCCAGGCTGGCCCAGGGGACACTGCCCTGACATATTTTTCAAGACCTTAGGCCCTTTTCTGGCCAGATGCAAAACGCAAGAGACTCCGTACATCTGACAGTTTTACCTAGATTGTCATCAGGGGAGCTTGACAGTTTGGGAAGGCCATAAATGGTGGACCTGGGTCGTTTCTCTGCTCTCACAGGTGGCGAGGTATGCCCGCTTTTTCAACGTAGGAACGCATTTCGAGATGCTCACCATGGTCGCCTGGTTTCAGTGAGTAAAATCCCATGTTTATCACAAAGCCTGGGGTTCTTGCGTCGACCTCGCCAGGGTGTGGGACAGGGGGTTGGGCCACCATCCATAGGGAAGGAGGAGTGGTCAGTGCTGAGTACCTCCTGACTCCTCTTGCCCGGAGGAGGGAGGACCGGACCGCTACGCCCCCTGGCGGGCATCGGGGATGGGGCAGGGCCGCGCGAGCGTGGACCAGGCGGGAAGGGCCACCCCCAGGGAGCAAAAATTCGCCTCTCCTGGAATCCCAAACCCAGGGCTGGACTCACCCCTTGGCCCCACGGCCAGTAAGCGGTGGTGTGGGAGTTTGGACGCTCACCCGGGAAGAACTTATTTGCCTCCACAATGATTTCTTTGGAATAAACCAAACATGTCGGCATTATGGGATTCTGGAAACTGACAGATCTGGACTTAGTAACACAACATAGAGGACAGGGTCAAAGTGGACAATCCATAAGACTCTGACCTTCCCCCTCAGAGGACTCTTCAGGGCCCTCCTGAATCAACGTTGATGGATGGGAGGCTGGGATGTTTGAACTAAATGTCATCTCAGGTGCACCTGGGTGGCTCAGTCAGTGAGCCAAAGGTCTGGAACCTTTGAGAAAGCCCGGGAGGGAGGCGCCTATTTGCACCCTGTTTGGGGAGACACCACCTCAGTGACCCAGAGCACCTCCCTTTTCTGTCCCAATTTTGATATAAAATTGTTGAAAAATGAAATTAATACATAGAGAATACTTTTAAGGTCTCAGAATGTATTCTTTTTTAAGTTTATTTATTTTGAGAGAGAGTGTGTGCATGTGGGGGAGGGCCAGAGAGAGAAGGGGGAGAGAGAGAATCCCCAGCAGGTTCTGTGCTGTCAGCACAAGCCTCACGCGGGGCTCGATCCCATGATCCTGGGATCATGTCCTGCACTGAAATCATGAGTCGGATGCTTAACGGACTGAGCCACCCAAGGGTCCCTAATGTCTTTCACGAGTTAAAAAGTGCATCATATATGTTTACCACAAACCCTGGGATCAGGAAGGGAAGGAGAGGGGAAGGAGGTTCATTCCAGAGTGAAAAGGGGGATCTGGACGCCATTTCAAACCATCCCTCACCAGAACTTCTCTCCGGGAGGGGGTTGGGTGCAGCTCTGCTCGGAACTGAGCTGGAGAAGATCAGAAGTGGGAGGTGGGGCACTCGGAGTGTGGCCATATGGGGCCCCCACCCCAGGAAACACAGGGCCAGTTCTCAGACTAGCAGATCAAGTGCTGGGCGGACACAGGCGGGGGTGAGGCGGGCTCTGAGGAGACTGGGAATATGGCAGAATCAGAATCAGGTCTTCATTTAGCCCCCGGAGTCTCTCTAGGCTCTCCTTTGTCCTGCCACTTCTGTGACCTTCCCAATTTCCTCTCCTCTCTTTTTTATGCTATGTCCCCGGGGTTCAGATCCACCCGTATTTAGCCTCACGACCGGTTTCCAATTTCACATCAGGGTTTTGACAGCATCCCTTCTGGGTCAGATGCGGGGGGATTATGGGCAAGGGCAAGCACTGGGACTAAGGATTGGCACTCAGTTCTCTTGCTCTTTTCCTGTGGGCCGGGGGGTGGAGGAGGGACTCTGAACCTGGGCTCAGGTTGGGGGGAGGGGGCTGTCCCCATCATGTCTGAGGTAGAGGGGGACACTCCCTCCAAAGCCACCACCAAAACATAGAGACGCATGTCCTGGGACGATAAAATGTCCTGGTGTCTCCAGGCTTGGAACAGGACTTGAAGTGGCCCCGGTTGATGCATTTCTGGGCCCACAGGGCCGTGAATGAGACCATAGCAGGGTCAACCTTGCAGAGCTTGTGAGATGATGAACTCATCGGGTTGGAGAGAAGATCCTCATTCTCGAGGGGTGGAGGTGACCGGGGAGGGGATGATGCGGGGGAGACTCTTGCAGTGCTGACCTTCCTTGCTCCATCCAGATCCCCATGATTTGGTCAGCTCATGAGCTCTGTACTCCCCTCACCCGGCTTCACGATGAAATGGTGGCCACTGGTGCAGAACGTGCTTGCAAACGCACTAAGTGCTTTTTTAAAACAATCCACACCTGTATACGGAGAGAGAGAAATGAAAACATCTCACTTTTTTTTTCAGTGTAACGTACCACACAACGTTCCCCAGTTACAAGGTCATGAATCTCTCAGTAAATATTTTAAGGTGTATTGTGTTCCTGGGGCGCCTGGGTGGCTCAGTCGGTTAAGTGTCCAACTCTGGATTTTGGTTCAGGCCGTGATCTCGGTTCGTGAGTTTGAGCCCCGAGTCAGGCTCTGCACTGACAGCACGGAACCTGCTTGGGATTCTCTGTCTCCCTCTCTCTCGGCTCCTGCCCTGCTCACACTCTTTCCTTCTCTCTCTCTCCCTTTCTCTGTCTCTTTCAAAAGAAGTAAATAAACATAAAAAAGGGGAAAATGCAGGGTAATAAGCTTAAAACACAGTGGTAATAATTGCGTCGTGATGACATATGAGAAAGTCAGTGATTCAGACTCTTATCCAAACCAAAATCTTTTTATGGTATAATCGTTTTGTGGGTAGAACTGAGCGGACAGACAACATCTGTGGATGTTCGGGGAGGAACCATGGTTTTTATGTGGGACAATGAAATTTGCAATATGGAATTGCAGAGGGGAAAAAAATAACCGGATAAGGAACCAGGCCACCCCCCTCCCCATGAAATTCCTCTTTAGAAAGTCTGGGGTAACCTATATGATTGACGGGTTGAGTGCAGCTCCTGATGTTATGCTTTATTTATTTTGAGAGAGGGAGAGAGAGAGCGCATGCGCATGAGCCGGGGTGGGGCAGAGAGAGAGGGAGAGACAGAACCCCAAGCAGGTTCTGGATTGTCGGTGTGGAGCCCGACGCGGGGCTCAAACTCACGAACTGTGAGATCATGACCGGAGCCGAAACCAAGAGTCAGATGCTTAACCGACTGAGCCACCCAAGTGCCCCCCGCTCTTCTGCTTTAAATTCACCCAGAAAGAGTGAACCTGTGAAACCCTAGACACCGCATCCTCGGCCCCTAGTAGAAGCAGAGCCCCGGCTGCGTGCATCTTCCCTCTCTCGCTACCTGGGACCTCGCCGTGTGTCCCTGGGCAAGCCGCGTACCCTCTATGACTTGTGCGTGATCAGTCTTATCCACAGTTCCCTGGTGGTTGTTGCCGACGCGTGTTCTGGGATCATAATAAGAAATACAAGGGTGGGGGCACCGGGGTGGCTCAGCAGTTGGTTGAGTGTCCAACCTCAGCTCAGGTCGTGATCTCACGGTTTGTGGGTTCAAGCCCCACGTTGGGCCTTGTGCTGACAGCTCAGAGCCTGCTTCAGATTCTCTGTCTCCCTCTCTGTCTGCCCCTCCCTCGCTCACACTCTTTCTCCTCTCTCTCTCTCAAAAGTAAATAAACATGAAAAAAAAAAAAAAACCCACAAAGGCAGATCCAGCCACCACGCTGGCTGCGGTTGGGGAAATGCCAGTGGGGACTCACCACAATGGCACGGGCGCCCGGGTGAGCCCTTCAGGCGTTCCCAGCAGATAGAGGCTGAGACCCACACCACACCCATTCGCCAGCTGATAGACATTCAGGTTGTTCCCAGCTTGAGGCTATTACGAATAATTCTGCTACAGATATTCTTGTACAAGTGGATGGGAGGAGGTATTTCCTGCTCTTCACCTGGGAGGGCCTTCTGAACCACCACGGAAAGAATGCCCTCAGGATGCCAGGAGGGAGACGCAGGTATTTTCTCCTGGAGCGAAGTAGGAAGCCGGTGACGGGAGGAAAGGGAATGTCCTTTTCTGTTGCACATTCCAGAAGGTACAGATTTGCCAGCGGTACCCAAGAGGTGTGGGAACACGGCACCCGGGGCCTCTCCCTCGGGAAGGGCTGAGGGCAGGACCTTCCTGTCCTTTCTGGAGGAGCTGGCCAAGGACTGATGGAGGTGGGCCGGGAGGACAGTCCAGACTGTGTCTGTCTGTGGCCTGCGGTGGGTCCCTTTGCTGGGGTCTTTCCCGTATCCTGGGACCCAGGGTGGGGGTGGGAGATACTGTGACTTCCTGTGAGACCCTGAGCATCCTGAGGGGGAAAGAGACAGAGTCCCGACAACTGGGTACACGGCGTTGGCCACGGCAGCCCTAGTCTGTTTCCCCGTAGAACTCGAGGAGCAGTACAGATGGTTGCCTCATGCCTGGACTCATCCCTGGACAAGAGTGGCCAGGGCTGGGATGGGGGACAAGAAGGCAGCTGGTTGTGAAACTTTTTTTTTTTAATTTTTTTTTAAAGTTTATTTATTTTTGAGACAGAGAGAGACACAACATGAACGGGGGAGGGGCAGAGAGAGAGGGAGGCACAGAATCAGAAGCAGGCTCCAGGCTCCGAGCCATCAGCCCAGAGCCCCGACGCGGGGCTCGAACTCGCGGACCGCGAGATGGTGACCTGAGCCGAAGTCGGCCGCTTAACCGACTGAGCCACCCAGGCGCCCCATGTGAAACTTTTTTTTTAAATGTTTAATGTTTTTTATTTTTGTTTGAGAGGGAGAGACAGAGTGCACGAGGAGGGAGGAGCAGAGAGAGAGAGGGAGATATAGAATCCGAAGCAGGCTCCAGGGTCTGAGCTGTCAGCACAGAGCCCGACTCAGGACTCGAACCCACGACCTTTGAGATCATGACCGGAGCTGAAGTCGGGAGGCTTACCTGACTGAACCACTCCGGCGCCCCTGGTGGTGGAACTTTTTATTTGAGGGTCTAGTGTCTCCTGTTGGAGGCCGGACAGCCCCTGCCCGGGGAATTTATATTGACGTGGGACAGATGACACCCGTCCAAAATAGAGTTGATCGTGCACACAGAGAGCAACGGTGCAGGGCAGGGCTCATGAGCAGTCCGGAGGGAAGTCCACGTGAGATGACTGAAGTGGGTGGCTTTGGCCTTCCTTGGGGCTAGGACTTGGGGCCGATGAGGGTTCCTGGATGTGGAACGGGTTTAAGCGCTTGGAACTTCCTGCCGGTGCCAAGAGAGGGAGAGTACTGGCTCTCTCATAGGTCCGTCTGCCCACGCGAAGCAGAAGCCGGGGGTATGGGGCCTGAAGCCGTCAGGACCTGACATCAAAAATGGAGGCGGGTAATACTACCTGCGAACGGCATCTTGGCGCCTTCAGAAGGTACGGGGACAGGATTGAGACTCGGGGCTGTCTGACCCCAAGGCCTCACTGCTGTCAGATTGGCGGCCTCCAGTGTCCGAGAGCCCTGGCCTGGCCCCTGCTGTCCTCCCCGCCCCCAGCACGGCCTCCAAGACCCACCCCCACCCCCACTTCCATACCTTGTCCCGATCTCCCTCCTCCTCCTCCCCGAGGGCCTCGCTCAGCTGCCCTGTGAGACCATGTTCCGGGCCCCGGAAAGCCGGCCAGCCTCCTCCCGTCTCAGAGACACCAAGCTCAGCCCTGTCCTGGGTAGCATGGGTTCCTCTGGTGCCCTGACCTCACCCCCTTCTTAGGTAAACACGACCAGGCCTGGAGCCCAGCCCACCTCCAGCCTCGCCAGGAAACACCTGGACAGAGGTTAGGAGAGGTAGACTCCTTTGGGGGAAGGCTTGACTTCGAGTCAATGGCTCTTGGCAAAGGGGCCAGTGAGCCCCCGCCCAAAGCCTTCTCCACCCCGAGTTCACTAACCATTTGGCTGTGATTCTGTGGGAAGCAAGCACAGTGGCTGTTCGGCAGCACTGAGTTTGGGGCGTATCGTTACGCGCTAGGAGGTAACTGAGACACCGTCGAGGCATTGTGACTGAAGTCAAGGAGGGTGTGGCATCCCTTAGTTCACTGCTCCCTCCTCAGGCCTACATCAGGGGCTCCACGGTGGCCATTGTCAAGAACGTGACTTCCAGGGGCGCCTGGGTGGCTCAGTTGGTTGAGTGTCTGACTTTGGCTCAGGTCATGATCTTGCCGTTTGTGAGTTCGAGCCCAATGGCAGGCTCTGTGCTGACAGCTCAGAGCCTGGAGCCTGCTTAGGACTCTGTGTCTCCCTCTCTCTCTGCTCCTCCCCTGCTCATGCTCTGTCTCTCCCTGTCTCTCAAAAATAAAGAAACATTGGGGCGCCTGGGTGGCTCAGTCAGTTAAGCGGCCGACTTCAGCCCAGGTCATGATCTCGCGGTCTGTGGGTTCGAGCCCCGCGTCGGGCTCTGTGCTGACGGCTCAGAGCCTGGAGCCTGTTTCAGATTCTGTGTCTCCCTCTCTCTCTGCTCCTCCCCTGTTCATGCTCTGTCTCTCTCTGTCTCAAAAATAAATAAACGTTAAAAAAAAATTAAAAAAAAAAATAAAGAAACATTAAAAAAAAAAAAAAAAGAATGTGACTTCCAGCGTGCCCTTGTGCCTGACAGTTGTGGGAGGGTCTTGTCTCTGGTTGAGTTTTTGTGCAGCATGCTTTGTTGCGCCCCACCTCGTTCTCCTTCTTCTCAAGGGAGAGGAAATATTATCACGCAAGTTTAGTGAGTGATTACGTGCTGAGAGCCATTCGAGGCTTATACCCCTTGGGGTGCCTGGGTGGCTCAGTCGGTTAAGCGTCCAACTCTCGGTTTTAGCTCAGGTCATGATCTCATGGTTCGTGGGATCAAGCCCCACGTTGGGCTCTGTGCTGACAGTGTGGAGCCTCCTTGGGATTCTTTCTCCCTCTCTTGATGCCCCTCCCCTGCAGTCCCTCTCTCTCTCAAAAGAAATAAACGTTAAAAAACCTGTGTTCTCCTTGATCCTTAAGTCTCACGTCAGCCCTGACAATAGGTACCATGTGATCCCTCTTGTACAGATAAGGAAACTGAGGCACAAGGAGGTCATGCCCTCCTTTGGCATCCAGAACAGAGGCCTCTCTCCAGAGCCTGCTCTTCCCCAGGGCCTTGCCCTCTGGGGGGGGGGGGGGTCCCACGGGTCTCCTGGGGGCTGAGGGGACTCTGTGTCCTGTGGTATTTCAGTGAGTCTCAAGCCAACCCCATCCCACAGGAGACGCTGTTGCCTCCCCCAGTCATGGCCCTGCTCTTGGTTCCCCTTTCTCTTTTCCATTTGTCCTTTTGTACCCATTTTCCAAGGCAGCCATAACAAGGCAGCCATAACAAGGTACCACAGGCTGAGAGGAGCTTAAACGACAGAAACTGACTTCCTCATGATTCTGGAGGCCGGAAGTCCAGGATCAAGTGCTGACAAGGTTGGTGTTTCTTTTTTTTATTTTTTAAATTTTTTAATGTTTATTTATTTTTGAGAGACAGAGAGAGACAGAGCATGAACGGGGGAGGGTCAGAGAAAGAGGGAGACACAGAATCCAAAACGGGCTCCAGGCTCTGAGCTGTCAGCACAGAGCCCGACGCGGGGCTCGAACTCACAAACCGCGAGATCATGACCTGAGCCGAAGTCGGCCGCTTAACCGACTGAGCCACCCAGGCGCCCCGGTTGGTGTTTCTTAAAGCCTCCCTCCATGGCGGTCTGCAAGTGTGAGATCAAAATCCAAATTAGGTCCAGATGGTGGGAGGGGAGGGTGGAGAGGCTGGACGAAGCTAATCAAAAGATTCAAATTTCTGGTTACAAGACAGAGGAGTACTGCAGTATAACCTAGGACATGACCACAGTTCTATGTAGTTAGACTGCCGTGTGGGATATTTGAAAGTTGCCAAGAGAGTAGATCCTAAACGTTTCCTCATCACGAGAAAGAAATTTTTTTCTTCTATCTATATGAAATGACAGCATTAAAAAAAAAAGTTTTATTTATGTAAGTAATCTCTACACCCAGTGTGGGGCTCGAACTCACGATCCCAAGATCAAGAGTCATGTGCTCTTCCAACTGAGCCGGCCAGGGACCCCGAGATGACAGATGTTAACTAAGCTTATCGTGGTCGTCATTTCACGATATATGTAAGTCACATCATTACGCTGTATGCCTTACACTTGTTTATACGGTGCTGGATGTCATTTATATCTTGATAAAACTGAAAAAAGTAAAAAGAAACAAAAAACAAACAACCCCCCCCCCCCCAAAAATCAGGTCCAGACGCTGTGATTGGTTAGTATGTCTCTTTTTTTTTTTTTTTTTTTTAACGTTTATTTATTTTTGAGACAGAGAGAGAGCATGAACAGGGGAGGATCAGAGAGAGAGGGAGACACAGAATCTGAAACAGGCTCTAGGCTCTGAGCGGTCAGCACAGAGCCGATGCGGGGCTCGAACTCACAGACCGTGAGATCATGACCTGAGCCGAAGTCGGACGCCCAACCGACTGAGCCACCCAGGCACCCCAGTTAGTATGTCTCTTAAATGCCTTTTAGCCTGTCGATTCCCCCTACATCTTTTTTGTTTGTTTCCTGGTAGTTTACGTGACGAAGGAACAAGGTTGTTTGTCCTGCGGTTTTCCACAGTCTGGAGCACAATCTCGGCCTCTGCCAAGGGCCTGCGCTCGGAGCGAGATTCCTCCTGTTTGCAGGGAAGGGAGGGACACATCACGTGTAGTGCGCAGGACTTCCACTAGGAGGCGCATCCCATCCACTTGCCCCGCTCCCCCCCCTGCGATGTGGGCCGCCGCGAGGGCGGCTGAGCTGCCGCTTAGATCTATTCATTCATTCAGAGTCGCAAAATAGTAATAATGTCACTCTGCCCCCTTTTTCTACCTCTATTGGTTGGACTAAGTTTTCTTTAAGTCTATTTATTTATTTGGAGAGATAGAGAGCACGCGAGCAAGGGAGGGGCAGAGGCAGAGGCAGAGGCAGAGAGAGAACCCCAAGCAGGCTCCGTGCGGTCAGCACAGAGCCTGACGTGGGGCTCAACCCCATGAACCGTGAGATCACCACCTGAGACGAAATCAAGGGTCAGACGCTTAACCGGCCTGAGCCACCCAGGTGTCCCTATTTGGACTACTTCTAGAAAGAAATACTTGTCTTTCTCAGCTAATTGTCTACACTGCGGTCCAGTGCTTGCGTAAAAGGCAGGATAGATGCTGAATTCATTATCTTTTTTCGGGGGGGTGGGAGGACCAATTTTCGTAATACCGACCTAGTTCCTCGATCCCGTAACAGGAAGAGGGCTTGTCTGATCCTCTCCTGTCCCTGGAGGAAGAAAAGGGTTAAGAAACAAAATCCAGGGGCACGTGGGTGGCTCAGTCAGTTGAGCCTCAGACTTCCCCTCAGGTCATGATCTCCAGATTTGTGAGTTCAAGCCCCACATCTGGTTCCCTGCTGTCAGCACAGAGCCCGCTTCAGATCCTCTGTCCCCCCGCCCCTCTCTGCCCCTCCCTCGCTTGTGCTCTCTCCAAAATAAATAAAATCTGGGGCGCCTGGGTGGCTCAGTCGGTTAAGCGTCCGACTTTGGCTCAGGTCACGATCTCGCGGTCCCTGAGTTCGAGCCCCGCCTCGGGCTCTGGGCTGATGGCTCAGAGCCTGGAGCCTGCTTCCGATTCTGTGTCTCCCTCTCTGTCGGCCCCTCCCCCGTTCATGCTCTGTCTCTCTCTGTCTCAAAAATAAATAAAAACGTTTAAAAAAATTTAAAAAATAAATAAAATCTTAAAAAAAAAAAAAGGAAATAAAATCCAACTGAGTAAAATTTAAAGATCTCATGGGCTTTATTCAACGATTTATCAATCAGGCAGCATCCCATCCTGCAGGCCCCACCCCAGGCAGTGACCTGTCACCTCACTGTCCCTGACCTTCTCTGCCCAACAAGACTTCAGCCCAGAGCGTGTGTCTTCTCTCGCACCCAAGCGTGGGGTATCTGGTGCAGGCTCAGGGAGGCCTCACCTCTCTGAGCCACCCCAGCCTTGCTGCGCCCTCCCTGCCCCCGGCTCGAAGGTGAACAGAGCAGGGACTCCCAGGTCTCAGCTCCCGGGTCCTTAGATCCTGGGGCTCTGCCCTGTGGCCCTCGCTGATGACAGTGCAAGAAGAATTCAACATCAGAATATCCCAGGGCCAGCCAGTGGGGCCTCCCAGGCCCACCCGGAGACAGGGCCATGAGGTCATAGTGGACAGTGAGGGTCCCCCGAGGGAGGAGGACAGCCACCCAGGTGATTCCCCCGACAGGTTCAAAGTTTCTAACAGCTGCCTCCCTCTTTCATTATTTAAATCAGGCTCTTCTGTCTCGTCCTGTCCCAGAGGCGAGAGCACAGGCTCGAGTGGAGTGTTTTGCGATGGACAGGACGAGAGAAGGAGACCCGGACGGCGTAGAAGTCAAAAGACTATACATAGGAGAGGGGCCTTTGTTTCCAGAAGTTACAGGCCAGAGATTCAGAGATGAGGCGGTGAGGGGTGATGCTGGCCGCTTACTCTCAAACGGTTCAGGAAACAAAAGTGAGGAAATAATATTTCCTTGTAGGGGAGATGTGACGATTGAGTGATAGGATGTGTGATAGCTTGTAACAGTCCTTTGCATGTAACCTTTCGACGAATGGTGATTCATAGGTAAAATCACTCTCAATAATGAATAAATAAGCTGAAAAAAAATTATTGAGGCTCCCCAAAGAGTTTTCATTTATGCGGGCCAGCTGTCGGAAGGAAAAGTAACCCCGTGATGCGGTGTTTCCATGGTGTAAATACTCCCACCACGGCCCATTTCAAGCTCCTCAAGTTTTAAAAACTGGCTCCCAGGATCCTGAAAATTACCTTACATAAATTTAAACAAATTTTTAAAAGATTTAGTTATTCGTTTTGAAATAGCAATGATAAACCCACTACGTGTTAATATCAGAGCAGTGACATCATCCCCAATCACATGGCCTCTGAGAAAGTTCACTGGACTCTGGGGAAAAGAACAGGCAAATAACATCTTGGAATTATTATGGGAATGGTTTTGCCCTTGTGGACCCCACGAAAGGATCTTAGAGACCCCCAGGGGTCTGCAGACCGTGCTTTGGGAACCTCTGGGTTAGAATTTCAGTTCTCCGTTCAATCCAGTGCCCTTCTTAAAAAAAATAGATATTTTAGGGGCGGTTGAGCGTCCGACTCTCTTTTCAGCTTAGGTCATGATTTAATGGTTTGTGAGTTCGAGCCCTGCGTCAGGCTCTGCGATGACAGTGCAGAACCTGCTTGGGATTCTTCTCTCTCTTTCTGATCTCTCTCTGAGATCATGATCTCTCTCCCCCATTCATGATCTCTCTCTCTCTCTCTCTTAAAATAAATCAATAAACTTAAAGTTAAAAAAATATTTTAGATACCCTTTTACTATCATGAAATTCAGTTCACGCGCAGCATAATTTACCCGTGCATATCATCTCTAACTGAAATGCCTTGCGAGAAGTTGTCTGTAATATAAAGAAACAAAGGAGGGGCGCCTGGGTGGCTCAGTCAGTTAAACGTCCGACTTCGGCTCAGGCCGTGATCTCACGGTTCGTGGGTTCGAGCCCCGCGTCGGGCTCTGTGCTGACAGACAGCTCAGAGCCTGGAGCCTGTCTCAGATTCTGTGTCTCCCTCTCTGTCTGTCCCTCCCCTGTTCAGACTCTGTCTCTGTCTCAAAAATAAATAAACATCAAAAAAATAAAAAAAAAAAAGAAGCAAAGGAAAAACTACAACGTACAGTCCTTCACAGATGCGTGTGTTTAAGAACTGAGGGGGTAGGTGGTTAGGTTCTAGAAAGGCGCCGCACATATGCGGTGCATATACCGTGAGAGCCCATCTGGGGTCAGGGTGGCACTTTAGTATTTCTGCAGGGAAATGCGGGCTGGCCACATCAAAGTGGGATAAACACCGATTACCAAAAATAGCCTGCATCAGGTCAGGCTTTGCCATCCACTCAGACAAGCCTTTCCTGTTCAGTTGTTTGGATCTGGGGATTGTGAATGACCGATGGGAGCCTGTAATTTATAAGAAATCCAAGGTGCTGCATTAGGTCAGTGCTCACAGCCATAACACAGCCAGATGCTCCTGCTTTTGGCGAATTGGAAGTTTAACTTTTTTTTTTTTTTAACCGTTTATTTACTTTTGAAGAGTTGGAGACGGACGGAGCACGAGCGGGGGAGGGGCAGAGAGCGAGCGAGAGAGAGAGAGAGAGAGAGAGAGAGAGCGGGAGACACAGAATCCGAAGCGGGCTCCCGGCTCCCAGCTGCCATCACAGAGCCCGACCCGGGGCTCGAACTCATGCACCCTAAGATCATGACCTGAGCTGAAGTCAGCCGCTTAGCCCACTGAGCCACCCAGGCGCCCCTTGGTGAATTACAGGTTTAGATTTAAGGTGAATAGGACGAGATTTAGTCAAATGTCTGTTTTTTTCTTTACCGTTGACATTTTGGAATAAGGGCGAAATAAGACCATTCGTATGTCCATGCCGGTTACAGGAGAAGCCAAAGCAGAGGGGTCAGCTCTGCTGTCTGGGATTCAACTATCATGATGAGGGGGGGATGTTGGTGATGTGATTCTCTGAGAGAGTCAACGCTCCCCAATAGCAACTGCTGCCCCGAACAGGGTGTGATCTTCCCTTGATTCGCGTGGAGTTGCTTTTCTGGAAAATTCACAGCATATTAAAAATAGAACTAGGGGCGCCTGGGTGGCTCAGTCGGTTGAGCGTCTGACTTCAGCTCAGGTCACGATCTCACAGTCCGTGGGTTCGAGCCCCGCGTCGGGCTCTGGGCTGAGAGCTCAGAGCCTGGAGCCTGCTTCCAATTCTGTGTCTCCCTCTCTCTCTGCCCCTCCCCCGTTCATGCTCTGTCTCTCTCTGTCTCAAAAATAAATAAATGTTAAAAAAAAAAAATTAAAAAAAAAAATAGAACTAAATTCTTGCTTTTTTTTTTTTTTTTTAAAAAGATCCAGATTCTTTTTCTTGTTAATGTGTATTTATTTTTGAGAGGGGGGAGGGTCACCGGGGGGGGGGGGAGGGACAGAGGATCCGAAGCGGGCTCTGAGCTGACAGCGGGGCTCAGACTCAGGAAGCCGCTTAACTGACTGAGCCACCCACGCGCCCCAAATTCCTGCTGTTTGTCTATGAAACGGGAGTCGCTGTGGCCTCTGACAGTCACAGATTCTTCCCGCACGGACCGATTCCAGGAGGACCCAGGAAACCCTTCCTCGTCAGGGCTGGGCAACGGCGTCGCAAGAGCTGGGAGCCCCTGGCCCCGGCCACCAATGGCCAGAAACCTTACACACGTACATACCCCTCCCGGGACGCCCTGGCTGCTCACTGAGCTGTGAGAAGTATCAGCAGGTGAGCTGGGGGGCTCGGGGCCCTGGGAGATCCTCTTGCGGGGGGCGGCGGGGTGTTGAGGGAGCCAGAGGGGGACCTGGGCCACAGCATCCACCCATCATCCCACGGCCCCGGGCAGTTACCTGCACCGACACAGGCATGCACACGAGCATCTGTACAGGGACCTGGGACGTGCGTGAGACCTTTCCGTGCGTGTGACCATATAGGCACGCGCGCGAGCTGCCTCCCATTTCACCGATGCCAGGTGCCCTTCTTTACGGAACCCAGATGCGCACTGGTGCCAACGCTCACCCGCGTGCCCACGTCGACAAGCCTGCTCATATCAAGGCGTGTCTAAGGCTAAGGCACAGATCTCAGTCTTAAGGCCTCCGCCACGTGGCTTGTTACTGACGTGCATTAACGCCAGCCTGTCTTGTGACCCCTACCTGTGCGACCCCGACATCCACGTGACACGTATGCGCGTGGACACGTACATGGGTAGTGAAAGCGCCCGTCTGAGCCTTTCTCGTCCACCCTCCAGGCTGGAGCCCCTTGGCCAGCAGGGACAGTTCCGGTGAAATTCTCCGACGCTCCACCGGGCAGAGAGTAGATGTATCATTAAAGCTCGTGTAAACGATCGAGTGAATGATAACTCATACCGCGAACTCGCCAGGTGGCGGGCGCTGTGCGAAACACTCACATGCCTGCTCTCGTCAAATCCACACCACAGGGGCGCCTGGGTGGCTCAGGGGGTTGGGCGTCCGGCTCTTGATTTCGGCTCAGGTGGGATCCCAGGGTCGTGGGATCGAGGCCCGTGTGGGACGCTGCGCTGAACATGGAGCCTGCTTGAGATGCTTTCTTTCTTTCCCTCTGCCCCTCCCCCCCCCCCCCAAGTCCGCACCACAGTCTAAGGCGTAGGGACTATTATGATCCCCACCATACAGACGAGGAAAACTGAGTTATCGGGACACTACGTAACTTTCCCAAAGTCATGCATCATGTACGTGGCAGACCCTGGATTTGACCCAGGCCTCCCAAACTCCAAACCGAGCATCCTTAACCACTGGCCTCTAATTGTGAGGGGAGAGTCCCCTCCCCCAATCCCTGGGACACACTGCCATCCTTCCAGGGCAGGCACTCAGCAAGCTAGAAGAGCAGAAGGCAAGCAGCTTTCTATCATCAATTCAGAGAAGAAAAGAAACCAAAGATACACTTCGGTTTTTAAAAAAGGTTTATTTATTTTGAGAGAGAGAAAGAGTGAGAGCAGGGGAGGGGCAGAGAGAGAGGGAGAGAATCTCAAGCAGAGATGTGGGGCTCAATCTCATGAGCCGGAGATCACGACCCCAGCCAAAATCAAGAGTCAGATGCTCAACTGACTGAGCCACCCGAGTGCCCCAGTAGATATACTTTAATCCCAATTTAATCCAGAAGCACGTGTCCCTGTGGGGGTGGGGTCCAGTGGACAACTCACTTTCAGGTAGAAGTAGGTGGGGGGTTCCTCTCCCTTCCTCATCATCATGGACCCATAGTCCTTATGTTAGTGAGGATGTGCACATATTGGAACCCTTGTTCATTGCTGGTGGGAATATAAAGTGGTACAACCACTGTGGAAAACAGCTTGACAGTTCCTCAAAAGGTTAGAAATTACCAGCAATTCCGCCTTCTAGGCCTATACCCCAAAGAATTGAAAATGGGTGTTCAAGCAAATACTTGTCCATGAATGTTCATCATTCATAACAACCAAAAGACAGAAGCAACCCAAATGTCTATCAACTGATGAATGAGTAAGCAAACTGTGGTGTAGCCATACAATGGACTAATATTCACCCATAGAAAGAAATGAAGTAGAGATACAAGCTCACCCTGGGTTACTGTCTGAACCTTGCAAACATAGTGCTAAGTTAAAGAAGCCAAATTCAAAAGGCCACATAATGTACAGTTCCACTTACATGAAATATCTAAAATACATAAATCCATAGAGACAAAAAGTAGGGTGGTGGTTGCCAGGAGCTGGAGAGGGCAGAGACAAGAGTGACAAGTGAGTGACAAGTTTTCTTCGGGGCTGATGAAAATGTTTTTGAAGTAGATACAAGTGATGGTTCCACAACACAGTGAATATACTAAATGTCACTGAACTATATACATCTTAAACCGGTTAATTTTCCATTATGTGAATTTTGCCTCAATGAAAAAAAAAAAAAGAGGGGTGCCTGGGTGGCTGAGTCTGGAGCCTGCTTCGGATTCTGTGCCTCCCTCTCTCTCTGTCCTTCCCCTGCTCGTGCTCTCTCTCTCTCTCAAAAATAAATAAACATTAAAAAAATAAAAAAGAAAAGAAAGAAGAAAAAGAAAGAGCTACCCCAGAAACTGAAAATAAAAAAATTCAGTTCCCCAATCACCCTGAGCACATTTCAAGTGCTCAGTACTCACACAGGACCAGTGGCTGTCATTTGGGCCGGCAGGGATCTAGAACATTTCCATCAACTTAGAAAGTTCTGTTGGGCAACGCTGGTCTAGAGTTGCCCGCAGTCTACATCTGGCTGATTGTTCTTTCACAGTGTTGTTTAATGTGTTCGCCCGTCCACTGCCTTTCCTGTAAACGGATGGTTACATCCGGGAGCTTAATCAGATGCAGGTTCAGTTATTCTGGTGGAAGTATTTCATCGGTGCTGTGCCCTCCCAACAGGGGGCACACCACATTCCGTGGAGTCTTGTGTGTGTACACCGACAACAGCATCTTTCCCCTCTGATTGGCCAAGCGATGTCACGTGACCAAACGGGCCGGGGAATGCGTTCGATTTGCTTAGGAGAGCTTCCATGGTCACATAGGAAAATCATGGATGCGTTGTTCTATAATAAGGAGGGAATGGAGACTGGAAAACAATAATCCAATCTATCCCGGGTGGTATTATTTTCTATCAAATATATATATATATTATATATAATATATATTATAATATATATTAATATATATATTATATGTTATATATTATTATATATTATATATAATATATATATTATTATATATTATATGTTATATATATTATTATATATTATATATTATATATATTATATATATATTATATGTTATATATATTATTATATATTATATATATTATATATATTATTATATATATTATATGTTATATATATTATATATATAATATATATTGTTATATATATTATATATTATATATTATATATATAATTAATTATATATATTAATTAATTATATATATTAATTAATTATATATATTATATATATTATATATATATATTTTTAGAAACGACTCTCTGGGGCGCCTGGGTGGCTCAGTCCGATAAACATCTGGCTTCAGCTCAGGCCGTGATCTCACAGTTCGTGGGTTCAAGCCCCGCATGGGGCTCTGTGCTGGCAGCTCAGAGCCTGGATGGAGCCTGCTTCGGATTCTGTGTCTCCCTCTCTCTCTCTGTCCTTCCCCTGCTCGTGCTGAGTCCCCAAGACACCGTCTTATGAAGAGTGTGGCAGGGGCACCTGGCTGGCTCAGTCAGTGAAGCGTCTGCCTCTCGATTTCCGCTCAGATCATGACCTGATCAGGGTTCGTGGTTCGAGCCCCGCCCGGGTCTCCGCGCTGACCGCGCAGAGCCTGCTTGGGATTCTCTCTCTCCGTCTCTGCTCCTCTCTTTCTCTCAGAATAAATTAATAAGCCGTGATGTGAGAAAGCCCAAGCTGCCACGTGGAAAGGTCACTTGTAGGTGTTCCGGCCCCAGCCCGCCGATGAGGTCTCAGCTGACAGCGGCATCCACTGCCGGCCATGTGGGTGGGGACGCTTCAGATCCTTCCGGCCCACAGCCCTTGAGCTGCCCCAGCCGAGGCCAGGTAGGGCAGAGACGGCTGTCTACGCCAGTCCCTGCTCGGATGGCAGTTCACGAGCAAAATAAACCTCGGGCGGTGGTTTGTTTCCGAAACTAGAGAGCTTATAGTTAGTTCCTTCGTTTAAGGGAAGGGAAAAAGGACTTCATTCAGACCTAACTCCGATGTCACTTCCCTGTACGAAAGCCTCCCGTGCTCCCATCTCCCTCACAGCGAAAGGCCAAATCCAGGGAAAGCCTAAAAACCCACCCTACACCCTACCCCACCTCTCTGATTTCATCTCCCACTCTCCCCATCCATTCTTCAGCTCCAGCCACACCGGCCTCCTTGCTGAGCCCTGAACGGTCCAACCTCAGGACCTTTGCATTTGCTGTTCTCTTAGTTTAGCACACTCTTCTCCCGGAAATCCACAGGGTTTCCCCCCTCATCTTCAAGTCTTTGCTCAAATGTCACCTTCTCACCAAGCTCTTCCATGATCAAACTATACAAAATTATAGCTCCCCCCCCCCCCCCCCGGCCCAAAATCACTATCTCCCTCCATTCTCTGGGTTACATCTCTCTAGAGCACTTGTCACAATATAACGTACTATGTATTTCATTTATGTCTCTTTGTATAGTCTGTCTGCCCAGAGTGTAAATTCCTTGAAGGCAGGTCAGAGACCTTGACCTGTCTTGTTCACCACTGCATCCCCAATGTCTACAACGGTATGTTTGTCATTCCGTAGAAATGTGTGGGATAAATGGAATGAATGAATGAATGAATGAGGGGGTGGGTGTATTGTAGGATAAATAGATCCAGGGGAGAGGGAAGAGAAGGACAGAAAAGACTTCAACTCACCTTGAAAACAGAGGATTCCCCCCCAAAAAAACAAAAACAAAACAAACAAACAAACAAACAAACAAAAACAGAGGATTCCGTTTGCCCAAGGCAGAGCATATTCAAAACAAAACAAAACAAAACAAAACAAAACAACAACAACAACAACAACAAAACCACAACTTCATCCATACAACCAAATAATCAATCTCCAAACCATGTCCCTCTGGCCTCCCGAACATTTGTTTCTCCCAACGTTTCTTTATGAGCATTTTCGAAGATATAGAAAATTTGAAAGATTTCATGGTGATGAACACGAACCGTGCCACCTAGGTTCTACGAGTGCCATTGTGTTGTTTTCATCCATCCACGCTCCACAGGGCAGCCAGAGGAATCTTTATAAGGCACACATTGTGTTCCTGTCCTGCTCAAAACTCTGCCATGGCTCCCTAGTGCCTTCAGGAGATTGCCCAGCCTTCTTCCACGGTTTTCAGATCTGGTTGGATTTCACCTGCCTGCACCCCTCCACCACCACCTCCCACCTCTTCTCTTTACGCTCCGGGTTGTAGTCGGAGTCCACTTCAAACATTGCCTTAGCTGCCAGGAACCGCCAAGTTAATGCTAACCTAGATTGTAGAGGCCTGGTGCATCCGTACGTATTTTTAAATTCTGTTTTGATGTGTATTTAACAAGTGCCAGCTTCCCTTGGGCTCTGTCAATCCCTCGCATTGGCTCTCTGCTACGACTTGCACAGCCCCTGCTTCCGCACGTAGGACACTGCTTCCCCTGCAGCCCTTTCTAATTTAGGCCTCTTGTTTTCTCATACCCCACGTGCCTCCACACTGGAGCCTGGGAGATATTTTCTCTGTTTATCAAGATTCTTTTGAGTGAAAGCAGCTGAAATCGACTCATACTAATCTAAGCACAAAGTCAACGAATAAGGCTATATTTAACAACAACAGGCACAGCCCCAAACACCGTAGTGGTTCTGAGATTAACTTGGAGTTCAGGAATGGCTGGATCCAGGCACCCAAATGCTGATGTCAAGACTGTCTTTCGCAAACTTTCATTTCTTCTGTGTTGACTTTCATCTCACAGAGCCTCTTCTTTCCTGGGGACAGGGTGAGCCCCATCTGCTCCAGGGTCACCTCCCACCAGCTGGGCAACTCCAGCAGAAATACAGAACCTTTTTCTTTCCTTGCAGCAAATGTCTCCGGGTTGGTTCTCACTGGGCTAGGGTTAGGTCCCATGTCTTCCCTGAACCAATCACGGTGACCAGGGAAACAGAATAAACTGATTGGCTAGGTTTGGATCCTCCTGTCCCCGAGCCGGTTAGGGGAGGGTTAGGGCCAGCCCTATTCAAATGTAAATACAGTAAGAAGGGAGAGAAGTGGTTCCCCGCTGGTAAACTGAGTGAGATGCTGGGAAGGGGCAAACCCTATAAACTTGGGCCATAGTATCCTTTTCCCTGTCCAAAGCTGCATCTGGAATACTGGTCGGCCGAGGATTAGTAAACCGCTCCCCTCCAACACACAGACACACATGCGCGCGCGCGCGCGCGCGCACACACACACACACACACACACACACACACAGTCTGTTCCCAATCCGATCCTAATGCTTTAGCCACTCCTTGGTGACCTTGTACCCTTCCCGTCTTACTTCGCTAGTAGATACCATTTCTCTGCTCTTTTAAAAAGTTGGTGTGATTGAGTTGTACATATTTACTTGACATGAACTTGATCATTCAGCAGTGGGAACTTGAAAAGGGAGTTAGGGAGGCAAGAAGGAGGGGCTGAGGGTGCAGAGGGTGCCAGACTGGAGGAGTGGGGGTGAGGTGGGGATACTGGCTTGCAGGGACGGGGGCAGAGGGGGCTGCGGACCAGAGGGAATGGTGGGGTCCATTGGGGGAGGGATTGGAGAGCTGGGGTGCGGTTGGCAGTGGGGGGTGGCGAGAGGCGGGGGTTCTCGCCAGCGGATAAGGGCAGAGCTGGGCGACTTGGGAGTGGGTGGGACGGTGGTCTGAGGGGCCCCACCGGGGGTGGGAAACGGAGGGCCGGGCCGGGGGTGAGAGTTGGGGGGTGCGGTGTAAGAGTCGGAGTGAATTGGGTGGGTTCGGGAGAGGGTTGGTGTGGGAACTTGGCGAGAGAGGCTGGGCCGGGAGGCGCGGCCCGGGGACCCTGCGGGCGACACTGGCGAGGAAGTCCGCGGCGAGGGGTGTGGCTGGGGGGCGGTGTGTGCCGCGGTATACCCCCCCCCCCCTCTCCGGAGTTCTAGGTCCTCGCCTCTGGTCCCGCCTCTTTCTCGGAAGTGACAGACCCTTCGTCCAACCAGAGCCGCGGGCCGGGCACGCCGCAGCCAACGGTGCGTCGGGGGGCGGAGCTGGGGAGGGGGCTCGCAGGGCCAGGGGAGGGGGCGAGGGGCCTCGAAGGGCTCCGGAGCGGCGACGGCGAGCCATGGCGCTGGGGCTGCAGCGCGCAAGGTACGGGGGTTCGGGGCGGGGATGATGGAAGTCGGGGGGCTTTCCTTCTGGGGACCCCTGAGCCGGGCGGGGGATGTGCGGGTGCCGGCCAAGGACGCCCCGGGACGCGCGGTTGGAGGCACATCCCCGCCGCACCCTACACCCTACCCGAGTGCAGGCGAGGGGGATTCCTCCAGGTCCCCGGCTGCCCCGCCCCTCTAGCCTGGAGTGACTTCAGGGCCGTGATCCCCACTTTCTTGCTGCCCCGAGTTCGCTTTCCCACCTGGTCGGGGTCCCCCACGGAACTGGGGGTGCTGGTGTTCGAGCAGTTCCCGGGCTTCTAATAAGGCATTCTCCCTCCACATGTTGACATTACCGGCCTCCGAATTCCCAGAATTGAGGTGGTTCTTTGCAACCGGATCCCTGGGATCTTGCGGTGTATACAGATGTTACAGATATAGACAGCCCCTTGGAATGGGAAGTCAGACTCTGAGTTCAAGAGAAGAGACATCTCCTATAATTGGATGCTTCCCCCCCTCCCCCCGCCAGTCTTGCGAACCTTGGGTCCCCTAGAAATAAGCAGAGGTGGGTCTCCTCTCAGAAGCTATCTGGGAACCTTCCCGGGGACCTTTTGGCAAAGGTAGAGGCACCCCTTTTCATAACAAGGAAACAGCCCGACCCACTTCCCAAAGCCTAGCCCCTCCACCCCCACCCCAGAGGGTGCTGTGTCTGATTCTGTGCAAGCAGGGAGTGTTCAGCTGGGTCCTCCCGGCCGGAGAGTAGGTTTCCGTGATCCCCTCCCAGCAGGTGCAGATCCGCTGGGTGCTCTGGGTCTGCTGCCCCGGGGGGGGGGGGGGGGTGTCTATCTGGCCATGTTTTCACGGGACCCTGGAAAATCTTGCAGGCCCTCGGTTTCCCTTGTCCAATCTGAAGCATCCGGGAAGCCTCACCCCCTTCCCTCCTCCCTGGCTTCACAGGTCTGATTGGATCCGTCCACACCCCCATGTTTTTTACCACCCCCCACCCCAAGCCGTTCCCCCTTCAGTTCTATTCCAGTCTCTGGCCCTGGGCCTGCCAGGGAACTCCATCCCACCCCTTCTGGGCCAGCCTCAGCCCAGCCCCTCCCAGCGCCCCCTCCTGGCTGGGTGGGGGCCCCCTTGGCTGAGCTGGGGCGCTCCCCTTCCCCACCAAGGCCAACCCTTTCCTGTGGTGTCATCCCAGTGCTGTGCACCACCCTCTCATAACTCGCACCCGGATCCCAGCCACGCTCCGTCCCCTCCTGCACCCCTAGGATGGCACTTGGGCCAAAGGGGGCCTAGGCGATGGTGAGTGGGCCCCCATACCTCGTCACCCCCTTCCCTTCCTCCAGCTCAGGCTTACTGCCATCCCACCCCGGGAAGGGATGTTCTTGGGAAGTTCCTGATGGGTATAAGGGCCCGGGTGCCCTCCCCCCACCACGCCCCAGATCAGAGGGCTCCTGGAGAAGATAGGACCTTGGGTACAGGCACCCCACTGGATTACCACATCCTCGGGAATGAGCAGAGGCAGAGGCAGAGAGACTCCTCCTGACTGGCCCCCACCCCGAGTCCCTTCTCAAACCCAAACCCTGCCTCTGGCCTCACGGTGTCAAGAAGGGTCCCTGCCCAGATACAACCAAAGCCCCCCTAGATCCGCTACACTTTTTGCAAGACCCCCAATACCCAACTCAGTGTCAGAAGCGAGAGGGCCAAGGGCAGCCCTTAGTGTGCACAGGGTCTCCCTACTTTCTCATGCCTGTGTTCTTGGGTGGCAAGTTCTTCAGAGGTGGGCTTCTCCCTCTCTTGGTTGTGTGTGTGTGGGGGGGGCACTGCGCCCCAGCCCCCATTCCCAGGCCTCACCCTGGGGCCTCCAGGCCCTGGCCCCACCCCCTGTTCTCTGCTGGAACACAGAGGAAGGGTGGCCGGGTTCCAGCTGCACGTCCCAAGCCGGGCAGAGTGCCAGGGGGCTGGACCAGGGCTGGGCATGGGGCCAGCTGGGGAGACTGGCCAGCTGGGGAAATCCGGAGGCAGCAGAGGTGGGACACGGGGAAGGGACTGAGGCCACGGGGCCAAGGAGGGGCAGGGCAGGGGCCCCTGGGGTGGACATGCCCCCCCAAGCCATGGCATCTAAGAGCACAGGCCCCAGAGTCAGGTTCGAATCCCAGCTCATCTGCTTCCTGGGTGCGTGGCCTTGTGTCAGTGACTGCCTCTCTGAGCCTCAGTCACATATCCTAGAAGATGGGGATCATCCCTCCCCTCCACTTCACCACATCAGGATGAGGAGCAGTGAGGGAACCGATCTTTGGGGCAGGATACCCCCTAGGTGTGCGAAAATCACGTGTGTAATCACACACACACACACACACACACACACACACACACACCACAGGCCTCCCTGGTACGCAAGAGGCTCCTCAGCCTTCCGTTCCTGATGTGGACCAAGAGGGGATAACACAAAGTTTAAGTCTCTCCTGGCACTCCCCAATCGCCAGGCCCCCTTCTGAGTCCTTGCCGTATGGGAATTCATTTCATCTTTAAAACAACCCTGTGAGGTTGTGTTGCGATGCTCGATGCTCGGGGGAAGCCCTGCGACTTGTCCAAAGTTACACAGCTGGGACGTAGTGGGAGTCCCAAACCTGAGGAACGAGTCCCTACTCTGTTTAATGAAAGGCTGAACAAGTCCCTACCCCATTTAACGAAAGGCCGGAGACCCAGGCCCGGAGACCCAGGCAGCTCTGAAGCCAGCGAGAGGCCCGCACTTCCCGTCAGAAGAACATCCAGAGAACAGGCTGGGAGCTAGAAGGAGGGTCCTGCCGCAGCCACCAGCTGGCTCCTTCTATCGAGGGAGAAGTCTGCCACAGACAGGATTACAGAGCCCAGCTGCCCGGGAGGTGGGGGGCCAGCCCCACCCCCATTCCTGTTCCTACTCCCTCTTCCCTCCGTCTGGGCCCCCAGCTCAGGGAGGCCCGCCCACCCCCACCCTCTGGGCAGGAAGACAAACAGGGCTGGAACAGAACGGGACAGGACGGAATGTCCTCTGGGCAGAGCAGGACTGGAGGCCCCTGCCTCCAACCAGCCAGGAGGGAGGGAATGGGGGGGGGGGTGATTGCTGGCTCCCTCCACCCCTCCACCCAGCCTGCCCCCTTCTGTGCCTCCCACTGGCTGCAGTTTTTTCCCCCAGCAGCCTGACAGACAGGACAGTCCCCTTCCCTCTCCCCATCTGTGCCTGTGGGTGGGGCTTCAGGTCTCCTGCTTGGGGGCGAGGTTGATGCCATCCCCAGGAGTGGCCTCTGGTTTTTGGAAGGGACAACTTCCCCTCCTAGAGTTAGTCCTGCTTCCCTGGGCTGGGTCACCAGGAAGGGATCAGAGAATGAAGGCGTTGGAACCTCACTGCCTAAGTTCAAATCCCGGCTCTGCCAGTTACTGGCTTTGTGACTTTTGGGGCAAAGGACTTTCCCTGTCAGAGCCCCAGTTTCCACTCTGTGACACGGAGGTTTAAAGTGCCTCCTGGAATTGAATGAGTACACATAGGCAGAGTACTTAGAACAGTGCAAGACACGTGCATGTTTAGCAAATTATAGCTGCTTATTAATGGCTTTCTCAATATGATAAGTACAGAGAAGATTAGGGGCGCCTGGGTGGCTCAGTCGGTTAAGCATCTGACTGCTGATCTCAGCTCAGGTCTTGATCTCAGGGTCGTGAGTTCAAGCCCCGCACTGGGCCCCGTGCTGGGCCTAAAGCCTACTTAAAAAAAATTACATATATCTATAGGGGCACCTGGGTGGTTCAGTCAGTTACGTGTCTGACTTCGACTCAGGTCATGATCTCACAATTTGTGAGTTTGAGATATATATGTATACACACACACACACACATATACACGTGTGTGTGTGTGTGTATTCAGAGAGGGAGAAGATTATATATACTATATGTACTATACTCTATAATTTTTCTTTTTTCAAAAAACCATGCAGTTTGGATTCGGACACTTAAGACAGTGGCGGTAGCAGAGAGAAGCACTAACCTGGAGATAAACCCAGAGCCACAGAACAGAGAAACGTGAAGAGTTCAGGCCCACCATTGTTCAAACCTGGCTTCACTCGTTAGGGGCAAGCGCTGTGCCTCTCTGTGCCTTGGTTTCCTCGTCTGTTCAATGGGGATAATGTTATTGCCTTCTTGCTGGGGTCGTCTGAGGTCTAAGTGGGCTCAGGTCTTTTACCTCCTTGGCCTGGGGGCTGACAGTACATGCGGGATAAGTGGCAGATGTTTGTGACAAAACAGTACTCATCCGTCTACCCCCAACCCCACGTGCAGAAGTCAGGCATTTGAAATGGATTAAAGGGCAGGGGTGAGTGGTTAGCTGTTGGCTTCACAGAACACTGGGGTTGGTTTGCTGTGTCACATCGGCAGGGCCCCTGGTGGTGGGTGGTTGGACTTTGAGATCTGTGTTCTAAGATTCTGAGGATTCAGCTCAGCCGAGGAGGGGAAAGGGCAGCAGAGAGGGTTCCGGGAGGCCGTAGGGTAGGGGGCCTGGAGGCTGCTGACATCATGCCCCCTCCCTTCCCTGGCTGGGGGCCAGCTCCGCCGGCCCTCTCCCGGCAGGAGGCCACCCTGTCCCCCAGCCGTCCCGGGCCCGGGGAATTGACAGCGGATACGTCAGGGAGGGGACAGCGGCCCTTAGGCACGCCTCGGAGAGAAGCAAGGCGCTGGGGGCAGCAAGCGCCGGCGCGGGGGCAGATAAAACCCGCGGCCGGGGAGCTGCCCCGGAGTACAACCCTCGCGGACCTAGAGAGCTCCGGGCACTCGCCCGGGCCACACAGCGGGACCTGCACGGTCGCGGCCCTGCCCTCTGTGAGCCCGGGCCCCGTGCGGCAGCGCCCCGCGCGCATGTCCCATCCGACTCTTTCCCTTCCGGGGGCGCCGCCAGTGACCGCTGCCGATGCCCGCAGGTCGAGCACCGAGCTGCGCAAGGAGAAGTCCCGGGATGCGGCCCGCAGCCGGCGCAGCCAGGAGACCGAGGTGCTGTACCAGCTGGCGCACACGCTGCCCTTCGCGCGCGGGGTCAGCGCCCACCTGGACAAGGCTTCCATCATGCGCCTCACCATCAGCTACCTGCGCATGCACCGCCTCTGCGCCGCAGGTGAGCCCCGCCCCCCGGGGGGGGGCGGTTCCCACCTCGGCGAGGCCCCGCCCCCACGTCTCCCCCGGCGGGGCCCCACCCCCTGGGAGGTGCTTCCCCGGCGGGGCCCCGCCCTCTCCGTCGTCTCTCACGTGAGGCCCCGCCCCTTGGGAAAGCCCGACCTCCTTCTAGGTGGCCCTCCTTGGGGAATAGGAGGCCGGCTAACTCCCTGGGGTGGTGCTTCAGCCCTTAGGATTTGGGAGACCTTCTTGCCACGAATCCCCCGGGGAGGCTTAGCTGCCCGATTTCTAATGCCTGCTTGAGAGAGTACCCTCCCCAGCTCCCTAAGGTCCATCACCCCTCCCCTTAGCCATCCTCTTGAATTCCCACCCAGTTGGAATGCTACCCTGCAGGAGGCTTTGACACACACACACACACACACACACACACACACACACACACACACACACTTTGGAATCCTCAGGACTTTATGAGGAATGTGGAGTCATCCTCTGGCAGGCTCTGCCCACGAGACTTCACTGCCCCCAAAGAATTTTATTTCTCTGGGAAGCACTGCCCCCTTAGAATTCTGTCACCTGGAAGCCCTTGCTTCTTTAGAATTCTGTCCATCTAGAAGGTCCTGCCCCAAGAATTCCGAACCCCCCTCCCCCCACCCCCTCCCTCCCGGGAGTCTCGGGCCCCCTTAGAATTCTGACGCCCTCGAGCTCCCGGCCCCTTCAATGTTGATCTCCTGGGAATCCCATCTTTTTAGAATTCTGCCCTCCTAGGAAGCCTACCCCCCTTAGAATTCTATTCCCGTGGGAGACCCCCCCCCCCCCACCGCCTTAGAATTCTGTGTCCCCGGCAAGCCCTGCCCCCTTAGGATTACAATCCTTGGCGGCCCTGCCCTCTTCCTTGGGGACTCCAAGCCTCCGGCGTATGTTTCTTGCTCACCTGGGGGTACCTGGAAGCTCTTCTGAGTGAGGGAAGGCAGAGGGAGGCTGGCCGGGGTGGATCCATGGCTGACTAGACACACCCCATCCACCCTGGCCCTGACACCAGGGGAGTGGAACCAGGTGGGAGCAGGGGGAGAAGCTCTGGATGCCTGCTACCTGAAGGCCCTGGAGGGCTTCGTCATGGTGCTCACTGCCGAGGGAGACATGGCTTACCTGTCGGAGAATGTCAGCAAACACCTGGGCCTCAGTCAGGTGAGAGGCGCTGCCTGCTTTGTGCCTGGCCCTGGGCAGGCGATGCCGGGATCCAGAGGTGACCGAGACTGCCCTAGCCCTGCCCTGACGGGGTTCCCCGTACAGAGGGGAGGCAGACGTGTCACCAGACAGGAGGACTCAGAATGATCAGAGCTGGGATGGGGCACCCTAGGGGGCTGTGTGAGCCAGGGGAAGGGGTGGGGGGGGGGTTACCTGACCCAGCCTCAGGGGGAATCGAGGGCCTCCTGGAAAAGAAGACACCTGAGCTGAAACCCCAAGGACTTAGCCAGTCAGAAGGTAGGGCGAATGGACGGGAACAGCGAAGACTGGGAATGTGCGTGGCTGAGGGAACAGAATATGCAAAGGCCCAGAGGTGAGATAAAACAGAGCATTTGGAGGAAATCGAGATGCTTCTCCTGGCTAAGTGCAGAGTGCGAGGGGAGGGGTGAGAGGAAAAAAAAAAAATTCCGAGGTCAACAGAGCTAGGTAATTTAGGACCAAAGCGGTTTATTGCCAGGGCACTGGGGAGCCATAGAAGGATTTTCAGCAGGGGAGAGGCTGTGGGAGAGGTAGAATAGGACTTACGTTTTGGAAAGCTCTCTCTAGGTGTGCCCAGAGGTACAGGTGGAGGCTGGGATTAGAGGCTGAGGGCCCACAGGGAGCGGTGCGGGGCCCCGGGTAGGAGAAGAGGAGCCTGAGCAGGGGTCTGGGGATGGGGAGGCAGGAGATACGGGTGGGGAACTGATTTCAGCTCATCCATACAGCATGCCCCACGGGAGGGTTACCCTTCTTCTTCCTGTTTCACATAAACGGACTCCATACTTGGAGCCTATCTCCTGCTTTGTTATCCCACTCTTGGTACCATTTCAGCCCGAGCTTGGGGGTTCAGAGAGGTGAATGTCCCAAGGCCCCGAAGCTAGGAAGTGGCAGGGCCAGGATTTGAATCCAGCTACAAAGGGGCTGTTAGAGGAGAGAGAGCTCTCTTCCCCTGGTCCACACCACCACTGGATTGAGAGCTGTGTGGCTCTGCCTCCATCTGATGCCCCTCCGGCCAGCGCCAGGCTCATTGCCTGACCTGAAGCAACACGCTGAGTCCTTGGCTTGCCAAACAGGTGGGATTTGAATGGGGGCTCACCTCAGGGCCTTTGCACTTGCGGTTCCCTCTTTCCAGAACACTCCAGAGAGCCACACGACCGCCTCGCTGGCTTGGCTCAGCGATTCGTTTCACTCTCACGGGCCCTGACTACTGCCTCTAAGATAGCAGCCCATCATTGCACTGCCTAACCCTGATGTTCTTCGTATCACTTCCTCTCTGGCTTTATAACTGTGGCGTTTGATGTGTTTGCTCATCGGCCATCTCCCCTACTAGCCAGTAAGCTCCGAGAGGCAGGGATTTTGCCTGCGTGGCCACAGCTTTGCTTACCATCTAGAAGAGGGCTTGGCAAACAGCAGGTCCTCAAGAAGTGGTTGCTCAGTGACTGAGTGAGTGAGAGAAAAGCCTGGGAAAGTAATCCAGGCTCACGAATGGGGGGGGGGGGGGGAAGGGCGGTGAGGACAGGAAGGAGGAGTTGGGTCGGAGGCCCTGGTGAAAGTGCGCCTCCTCCCAGACACCTCCTGCTTCCCTCCCTGGCAGCTGGAGCTCATCGGACACAGCATCTTTGATTTCATCCACCCCTGTGACCAACAGGAGCTCCAGGACGCGCTGACCCCCCGGCCGAGTGAGTTCCCTGGAGGCCTCTGTCCCCTGGTTATAGAAGCTGAGGCTTTCCCCACTGCATATCCCGTTTCTCCAGACTCCGATAAATGGGAAGAGGGAACCCGGCCCGGCCCTGGGGTGTCGGCAGGGAGCACTCCCTAGCCCTGGGGCCCTCCCTGGTTCCAGGTCTCAGCTGTGGGAATGAGGCCGGGGAGACTTTAGTCGAGTCTGTCCAGAGCCGCCCAGCGACCCGCTCCCCCCCTTCCCCGTGGCCCTTCCCCACCCAGGTCTGTCCAAAAAGAAGCCAGAGGCCCCCACCGAGCGGTGTTTCTCTTTGCGCATGAAGAGTACCCTCACCAGCCGCGGGCGCACCCTCAACCTCAAGGCGGCCACCTGGAAGGTGGGCAGGGCCTGGCCTGGAGGAGGGTGAGGGGCCTGGGGGCCTGCTGGGGCTGGGCCTGAGCCCGAAAATTCTCCCAGCATGTTGCGAGTGCGGGGATCCTGTGGGGCACCCTCAGGCTGAATCTAGAAGGCTGGGTGTCCGTGGAGCCGGAGGGCTGGGAGTCCTTGTGTCCTTTCTGAGCCTGTGGGCCTGGGGCTGGGGGTCCTCGGCCTTCGGTGCCTGGAGTCTCCACGGGGCTGGAATCTGGGGTCTTCAGAGCTCCCTGAGTCTCAGAATCTGGATCAGAACCTCCTTAGGTCAGGGGTTTCTTGGCTCCCGGTGGGGCGCCTATAGACATACCTCCCGGGCCCATGGGAACCCCAGGCCCATGTGCATCACCGCCTTTGCCCGCCCCCCCCCCCCCCATCCCAACTAGGTGCTGTACTGCTCTGGACACATGAGGGCCTACAAGCCCCCTGCGCAGACTTCCCCCGAAGGGAGCCCCAACTTGGAGCCGCCCCTGCAATGCCTGGTGCTCATCTGTGAAGCCATCCCCCACCCGGGCAGCCTGGAGCCCCCCCTGGGCCGGGGCGCCTTCCTCAGCCGCCACAGCCTGGACATGAAGTTCACCTACTGTGATGAGAGGTGGGCAGGAGCCCCGCGGCCCCCCCACCCCCTCCCCTGGCCCAGCTCCTCCTCTTCCTTCATGCCTAGCTCCGGCCCATCCACCGCCCCCCGCCCTGCCCCCACTGTTCTCCCTCTGGTCCACTTCCGGCTGTCTCTGATGCCATCCGTCTCTGTCTCTGTGTGGCTGTCTGTGAATCCTCTGTGGGTCTTTTGGCCTTGGGTTTTCTCCTGGTCTGTCTCTGAGTCTTTGTTCCTCCCTCTCCTTCCTGTTTCGGCATCTTCCCTCCTTCCCTCACCCTGGAGTTGTGCTCGGGAATGGCAAGTCTGGGCTCAGACGGCTTGGCTTTAAAGCCTGGCCGTGTACTCTTGGCCGGAGGCCATCGCATCTCTGTGCCGCGCTCTCATCTGTCCCGGGAAGTGACCAGAGTCTCCTTAGAGCCCCTGTTCCGAGCACCCAGTGTGTTGCCTGGGGGAGAGTGCTAGAGAAGCGTATTTTGGTTTTACTGAAAAAAAATTTTTGTTAATGTTTATTTTTGGATTTTTTTTTTTTAATTTTTTAAGGTTTGTTTATTTTTGGATTAAAAAAATTTTTTTGAGGTTTATTTTTGGATTTTTTAAAAAAAAATTTTTTTAAGGTTTATTTATTTTTCAGAGACAGAGAGACAGAGCGTGAGCAGGGGAGGGGCAGAGAGAGACGGGGACATAGGATCCAAAGCAGGCTCCAGGCTCTGAGCTGTCAGCCCAGAGCCCGACGCGGGGCTCGAACTCACGAACTGTGAGATCATGACCTGAGCCGAAGTCAGATGTCCAACTGACTGAGCCACCCAGGTGCCCCTAGACGTGTCTATGTTTAATCATCATCAGCATTATTACTTTCTATTGGGTTTTTCCTCTCTTACTGTGATTTCCTTTCTTCCTTTCTCTTCCCTGCTCCTTCGCTCTCTCCCTCTCTTTACTCTTCCCATTCCCTGCCCCACCCCCACCTCGTACTGATTTCCTGCTGCCGTAGCGGTCACCACAAACCCAAGGGGCTCAAAACGACACACAGTCACGACCTCAGAGTTCTGGAGGTCCAGAAGCCTGAAACGAGTCTTATGGAGCTAAAGTCGAGGGCTGCATTCCTTCTGGAGGCTCCTTGCCTTAAAAACTTCCGGAATCTTCCTCCATTCCTTGGTTTGGGGCCCTTTTCTCCAACTTCAGAACACACGTCCCCCCCCCCCCCCCCCCCCCCCCGCCTCCATCAACACCTGCCCTGGACAGAGTATTCCTCTTCGAGGGCCCCTGTCGCCACACTGGGCACACCCGGATCATCCAGGTGAAGCGCGACATCTCAAGATCCTTCACTTAATCATCCCCTGTCCCCAGCACGGTCCCCTTCGCCACGTGAGGCCTCATAGTCACAGGGTCCGGGGATGGGGAGGTGGATCTCTCCGGGGGCCGTCATTCAGCCCAGCACGCCTCCTTTTCCATTTCTTACTCTCCCTTTCTCTGCATTACGACCCAGTCTCTCTCTGTCTTGCCGGCTGGTCCCCCGCGTCCCCCAGCCCCACCCTCCGCCCACCGTCCACCTCAGCCAGTCCAACTGACCAGGCCCCACTGCACCCACCCCAGGATCGCGGAGGTGGCCGGCTACAGCCCCGACGACCTGATCGGCTGCTCCGCCTACGAGTACATCCACGCTCTGGACTCGGACGCCGTTGGCCAGAGCATTCACACCTGTACGTGAGACTCCCCGGCAGTCTGCGACCGGCCCCCCAGCTCCCCACGCTCCCGGGAGCCCCGCTCCCAACCCAGACACCAGCTCCCTGCTCCCCACGCCCCAAGGAACCTTCTCTTCCCCGGCTCCCTCCCGCATCCCCAACCCCCTGCTCCCAGAGCCTCCTCTCCCCGTTTGCCCCTTCTGGGGCCCTGACCCCTCCCCGTCCCCCTTCCCCAGTGCTGAGCAAGGGCCAGGCGGTAACGGGGCAGTATCGCTTCCTGGCCCGGAGTGGTGGCTACCTGTGGACCCAGACTCAGGCCACAGTGGTGTCAGGGGGCCGGGGTCCCCAGTCTGAGAGCATCGTCTGCGTCCACTTTTTGATCAGGTAAGTGGGAGGGGGCGGGGAGGCTGTGTGTGTGGGTCTGGCCTGCGTGTGTGTGGATAGGTGTGTGCGTGTGTCAGGCACACATCCGTGAGAGGGAGTATTCACATGTACGTGTACGCAGAACGTGTGACCGAATGCGCACAGGTATGTGCGTGGGTGTGCCTGCTGTTCATTTAAATTAAACAAGAGTCCGTTCAAATCAAAGTAAATCTAGCAGAATCATGGGGGCTTTGCTGCCTTTTAAAAATTGAAGTATAGGGGTGTCTGGGTGGCTCAGTCGGTTAAGCGTCCAGCTTCAGCTCAGGTCACGATCTCGCGGTCGGTGAGTTCGAGCCCCGCCTTGGGCTCTGTGCTGACCGCTCAGAGCCTGGAGCCTGTTTCAGATTCTGTGTCTCCCTCTCTCTCTGCCTCTTCCCTGCTCACGTTCTGTCTCTCTCTCTCTCTCTCTCTCTCTCTTTCTCTCAAAAATAAACATTAGAAAAACATTTTGAAAATGGAATATAATAAATTCACTCTTTTTGGTATACAGTTCTGAGTTTTGACAAAGGCCCGGGATTGTGTAACCACTTTCACAATCAAGGTATAGAAAATTGCCCCAAAACATTCTGTCATAGTGAACCCCCCTACCCACCCTCAGTCCCTGGCAACCACCAAACTGTTCTCTGACCCTAGAATTTTGCCTTTTGCGGAATGTCATGTTCATGGAATCCTATAGTATGTAACCTTTTGGTTCTGGCTTTTTTCAGTTAGCATAATATATTTAAATTGTATCTATGTTATATTTGTCAGTAGCTCCTTTTTAAAAAAATTTCTTTTAATGCTTATTTATCTTGAGAGAGAGAGACAGACAGAGTTTGAGCAGGGGAAGGGTAGAGAGAGAGCGAGGCACAGAATCCGAAGCAGGCTCCAGGCTCCAAGCCGTCAGCACAGAGCCCTATGCGGGGCTTGAACCCACAAACCGTGAGATCATGACCTGAGCTGAAGTTGGATGCTCAGGACCCTCGATCGACCGAGCCACCCAGGCATCCCTCAGTAGCTCCTTTTTTAAGATGTTTGTTTAGAGAGAGCAGGGGGGAGGGGCAGAGAGAGAGAGAGGGAGAGAGAGAGAGAGAAAATCCCAAACGGGCTCTGTGCTGTCAGCACAGAGCCTGACACAGGGCTCGAACCCATGAACCATGAGATCGTGACGTGAGCCGGAATCAGGAGGCCGTCGCTCAACCGACTGAACCACCCAGGCGCCCCAGTGGCTCCGTGTTCGCGCCGAGTGGCGATCTGTGGTATGAATATGAACAGACCAGTTGGTTTATCCATTCACCCGTTGGAGGCCATTTGGGCCGTTTCCAATTTTGAGTGATTACGAAGAAAGCTACTGTAAATGTTCTCGTACGAGATTTTGTAAGCCCATGTTGTCATTTGCCTTGGGTAAACACCTAGGCGTGGAACGGATGGGTCGTATGGTCAGGGTATGTTTAACTCCATCTCCCGAGAAGGCTGCGGCATTTTGCATTCCTACCTGCAGCGTGAAGGTTCCTCTGCACGGCTGCCGGCATTTCGTTCTGTCTGGTTCTGTCTCGTTTTGTTTCATTCTACCGGGCGTACGGGCTTTCCCCCGCTGCATCAAGCATTTAGAAGTTTCCCGCCGTGACAACATTGTGACGAGGGTGGCACGGGAGCACCTAAGACAGGGTGAATTACAGCTTTTCTCTGAAGATTACCTTCCAGCTCATGGTATCAGTTTCTAAAGCCTCAGGAGTTTCCCTGTGTCTTTTTTGATCGAGGACGCGTTCTGGTAGAAAACAGAAGTGATCCGCACAAGTCTTTTGTGTTGCACAAGAATACGGGGCTGATTACCTTTGGAATGCCCTCACTTTCACACCTTTTCAAATCAGAACCTTTGAATAACTTGCAGATGTGGAAAGAGGTCTGGCCATTTGTCACTGCAAAGCAGAGGGGGCCCTGCCCCCCCCTCTCTGCTCAAAACCCCTTTCATTCATTGTGAAGGTTTGCCTTTCTGTGGCCAGGCCCCGTGATTCCAGTCTTCTGCACTCTAGGCAAAGAGCAGGCCCGGGAAGCTCAGTTTTGTTGGCAGAAATGGGTGAGGAATGAATGGGAGTTTGCGTAATATCAGCGACATAAGGAGCCTATGGCACTAATCATCCTTGTTCTTCGTACGTGTGGTGTGGTGTGCACTTGGGTAGCTATTTGCGTGTACGCGGGCACTTCTATTCTGTCGTGTAAAAATCCCTCCCCTTCCAGACCTGAGCCTCCTTCCACTGCAGTAAGCGATTCCGTTACAAAAATACGCCTCAAGGGGCGCCTGCGAAGCTCAGTCGGTTAAGTGTCCGGCTCTCGATTTCAGCTCGCGTCACGATCTCCTGGTTCGTCAGTCTGAGCCCCGTGTTGGGCTCTGTGCTGAGCCTGCTTGGGATTCTCTCTCTCCACCCTCGCCCCTCCCCTGCGTGTGCGTGCGCGTGTGCGCATGCGCTCTCTCTCTCTCTCTCTCTCTCTCTCTCTCTCTCTCTCTCTCAAAATAAACGCTCACAAAACTTAAAAAAAAAATACAACTCATTCCGACGCGGCCCCGCTGAATCTTCAGCACCTAGAACAGCGCCTGGCACCCGGTAGGTGTTCGACAAACAAGAATCGCAAATATTTACGTAGCGCTCACCAGGTACCAGGCCCGGTTCTCTGCATTTTATGTGTGTTGGTCAATTTAAGCCTCCTAACGACCTGGGGAGAAGGTGTTATTGCTATTGCCTCTTTCCAGTGGAGGCAAATGAGGCACAGAGAGGTTCAGCCACATGCTCAAGGCCGCACAGCTTGAACGTGGCACCGCTGAGATTTGAACCCAGGCCTCAGGCTGTCGAGCCGCTGTTCTTAGCCAGCAGGCAATACTCGTTGTCTAGGAAATGTTTACGGAATGAACGATTGTGCCAAATACGCACGTGTGAGCCTTAGAGCACGGCTTATGCACAGCTGTCTTGTGTATACACTTGGGTGTATATGAGTGTTCCTGTTTGCGCTTGTGTGTACCGTGTGTGTATAGGTGTGGCTGTGCGGCCTTGTGTTTTTCAAAGGGGATGGGGTGGCTTTGGTCCAGCCTAAATGGGGATGTTTCCAGCCCAGAAGGGGTTCCGTGAGGGTGGGGAAGGGTCCTAGTGTCTCAAACGGGCTCGTGGGAGGACCATCCACCTGCCATCCTGGGTATTTTTATGCAAATGAGGGCCTGGTTCTCAGCCCCCAGACCAATTCTCCAAAAGCCAATTTGCTCAGCGAACATTTGGGTTGTCTCGGCAGCTAGCGATTGGGGGGAAGGGAGGCGCGGGGGACATAAGAAGGATATATTTATAAACCCATTCCCTTGAATATGAAAAATGTCTAGGAATAGAAACTTCATAAATAAAATCTTATTCATTAAAATGTACCCCTCTGAATTCTTCATATTTGGTAAGGTAAGAACATCGACTATATATACTTCATCAATCCATCTATGAGAATATCTTTATAAGTAAATATGAAGAGAATATTTTGTTCTTATGCCTTTTCACCCTCCCCTTCTCTGTCCCTCCTTCCCCCCCCCCCCGCCCCCATCCCTGTCTCCCCTCCCTTACCCAGGCTGTGCTAAATGCCAACTCGTTTTTTCCGTCTCCCTCCACAGAGAGAGCTTGGGAAGACACACATAACTTTATTTTAAATGCTATTATAATAAAAAGCACTCAACAAAAATTAAATCCTTAAAAGAAATAAGTAAATGTGGCAAATAACTTTCTACACGATGCCGCCCTGCCCCTGCGTGGGGTTGCCTCCCCGTGACGGGACATGAGCTGAGGGGGCTGCCTGGGCTGGGGCCGAGGACCCTCCCTGACTTCCTCTTCTTGCCCTGTACCCCAGCCGGGTAGAAGAGACCGGAGTGGTGCTGTCCCTGGAGCAAACCGAGCGACACTCCCGCAGACCCGCTCAGCGGGGCACCCCCTCCCAGAAGGACGCCCCTGATCCTGGGGACAGCCTTGGTATGGGGCAGGGCTGGGACTGGGAGGGGTTGTGGCCCCAGGATGCTGGAGGGAAAGCCCAAATGCTTTAATAGTGTGGCTCACCGGGCCGTGTGTGACCTGCCTCCTGCCTCCCTCCCCTTCTCGCTCACACTCTGAGTGGTGCCAGCTTCCTTAGTGCTCATGGAATATGCTAGATTCTCATGCCGTAGGGCCTTTGCACTGGCAGTTTCCTCTGCCCAGAACACTCTTCTCTCTTCTATCCTTCCTCTTCTGTGTCCCTGGGATGATTGCTTCAGTCTTTTTGCCCCTCTGCTCTGAATCCTGCTATGGCTCCCCATTGCCCCCACCCTTCAGCTCGTTCCCTGCCCCCACGTCACTGCTCATTGGCGTCCAGTAATCTTGCCCTCCCAAGTCCGGCTCCTTTCTACCTCTTCCTTCTTCCCCCCACCTGACTCCTCAATCCTGGACAAACTTCTTTTCCTGTTGGTTCTTCAAGGCCGTCACCTTCTTCAAGCTGTTGCTGGCAACCCGTGCTCTTGGGTGTGGTGTGGGGTCACTGATATCCTTTCCTTTTCTGGCTCAGAACTGACCTCCAGGGACCTTAGAACCTCCTTGAGGGCCTTGGGCCAGTCTTTTCTCCTAACATGCAAGCCCCCCAGAGCTGAGTGGCTGATTGCTGTTCTGTGCCACTGGAGAATCGGGTCAGTCATGTGCCTTGGTCCAGCAGTATCGATTTTAAAGATTAAAACGTTTCCCCCTCATTGGGCAGTTGCTACTATCCCGAGCCTACTGCGTGCCCCCTCCCCCACACTGGCCCCTCTAGGACCCTTCAGGGTCTCACTACAATCTGGCAGCTGAAGAGACAGAACCTGGTCCAACGAGGGTTTTCCAGAACTCAGTTCCCCAGCACTGTGGACATTGTCTACCCTGATTGGTTGTTGAAAATGTCAACTAGGCTCCCTGGGGTTTGGGGGCGAGGGGGCTCTGCCCCTCAGCCCTGGATGACCATCCTGTGTCCTCCCCACCGATGTGTCCTATAGATGCCTCTGGTCCCCGGATCCTGGCCTTCCTGCACCCCCCTGCCCTGAGCGAGGCCACCCTGGCCGCTGACCCCCGCAGCTTCTGTAGCCCTGACCTCCGTCGCCTCCTGGCACCTATCTTGGACGGGACTTCAGTAGCTGCCACCCCCAGTGCACCCCCAGCCACACGGCGCCCCCAAAGCCCTCTTCCGGTAAGCAGTACCTCCCATGTGAACCCTTGGGATCCAGGCTGCTTTGGCCTTTGGCTTGAATCTTGCTATTCTCTGGGCCTCAGTTTCTCCATCTGTGCAGTGGGGAGGTTGGGGTGAGATGGGGTTTGGGGTTTAAGACCTAGATCCCAGATTCTTCAACTGTTACCTGGACCAAAACCTGGGATATTTGGGACTGGCATGGGTGACCCCTCTCCTTGCTTGTGGCCAAGCATTCAGGCTCTCTGAGTTTTGACGTCAAAGAGTCAAGAACATCTAATGTCTTAAATTACACAAACCTGGATTCAAATCCTGAATCTGCCACTTACCAGCTGTGTTACCCTGGACAAGCAGGCCCTCAGTTTCTTCATCCATAAAATTAGGATGGTAACAAGTAGCCATCTCATTGGTTATTGTGAGGGTCCCCAGCTCTCTGATATGTGACCCTCGCTCCTACCTCTGAGCTCAAATGTGTGGACTACCTTACTGTTAATATTTTCTAGGCTCAAGATTTCCTTCAGTGTCTACTCTCTTCCCACAGGCCGATCTGCCAGACGAACCACTCATGGACATGGAGAATACACACAAACTCTTGGCCTCTGGGAAAGACCTTGAGGCTGTGGAGACAGATCTAGATATAGCTCAGGTAAGGGCTGGCACGGAAGGAACAGTCTTCACCTCTTTGCTCTGAGGGCGGACATGTATGAGCCTGAGAGAAGGGTGGTGGAATTGTTGAGGGGATGAGTGGATGGATGGATAGAAAGGCCATTGTGTCCATTAGGTGGATGGATGGATGGATGGATGGATGGATGGATGCATGAATGGACCACTGTATTCATTAGGTGGATGATGGTGGATAGATGGATGGGTGATGGTTAGATAGCTTTTTGGATGGATGGATGGATGGGTGGATGGATGAATGAATGGACCACTGTATTCATTAGGTGGATGATGGTGGATAGATAGATGGGTGATGGTTAGACAGCTATTTGGATGGATGGATAGATGGATGGATGGATGGGTGGATGGATGGGTGGATGGATGGATGGATGGGTGGGTGGATGGATGGGTGGATGGATGGGTGGGTGGATGGATGGGTGGGTGGATGGGTGTGTGGATGGATGGGTGTGTGGATGGATGGGTGGATGGATGAATGAATGGACCACTGTATTCATTAGGTGGATGATGGTAGATAGATGGATGGGTGATGGTCAAACAGCTATTTGGATGGATGGATGGATTGGATGGATGGATGATGCATGTTTGGTTGGGTTGTTAGGCCATTGGTTCATTAGATGATAGATAGATGGATAATGTTTGGATGACTGATTTAGTGGCTAGATAAATGACAGTGACATGATATATTAGTTACCTATTGCTGCCTAACAAATCACCCCAGAACTGAGCACCTTAAACGACTAACATTTATTATGTCACACCATTTCTGAGACTCGGGAATCTGGGAGCAGCTTAGCTGGATGGTTTTTGCTGAGTCTCTCATGAGGCTGAAGTGAAGCTCTCCCGTCAGGGGAGTCGTGTGGGGCCAGAGGACCCACTTCCAAACTCACACACGTAGTTGTTGGCAGGCATCGGTCCCTCACTGGCTCTGGCTGGAGGCCTCAATTCCTTACCACACAGGCTGCCTGAGTGTCCCCACAGCATGGCAGCTGGCTTCCCCCAACGCAAGGAATCCAAGAGATAACAAGAGGGAGCCCAAGACAGAAGATTATAACTTAATCTCAGAAACAGCATACCATCACTTCACCGAATTGTATTGGTCATACAGACCAATCCTGGTACAATGCAGAAGGCATCCGCAGGGAGGGTGAACACCAAAAGGCAAGGACCACCGGGGATCCCACCAATGCATGTCTCTCCCTCCTGCAAAATACACTCAACCCCCTCCGAAGTGCCCCCAAAGTCTTCCAGTGACAGCGTCAGCCTGGAGCCCAGAATCTCATCACCTACATCAGGTCCGGATGTAGTGAAGCTCCCCCTCTGTTGGCCTGTGAACGAAAGAGATAAGTGATGAGCCAGCCACATGCCCCGCATACAGTGGCGGGACAGGCACGGAGTGATGCCACGTATCCTCCTGGTCAAAAAGAGGGAGAGGAGGGGCACCTGAATGGCTCGGTCCGTTAAGTGTCTGACTCTGGCTCAGGTCATGATCTTGTGGTTCGTGGGTTTGAGCCTGATTAGGATTCTCTCTCCCTCTCTCTCTGCCCCTCCCCCCCACCCTAACCCTAACCCTAACCCTAACCCCTAACCCTAACCCTAACCCTAACCGAGACTTGTGCTCTGTCTCGGTGTCTCTCAAAAATAAACATTTTTTAAAGTTAAAAAAAAAAAAAGAGGGAGAGAAGAGTGCACAGGTATCGCTGGCCCGTGGCAGTTTTGAAATCCAGTTGGGCAACTATGGGAAGTTCCTTGATCAGAACCCACTGCTACTACAGTGGAACGTTGGTCTGCGCGTACAATTCATCGAAAACGCGCTTGTAACACGAAGTACTCGCGTATCAGCGAATTTCAAGAACCACCGGGCTCAGTTGTGATCACGTGACCTCCACCATCATGTACACTCGTGTTGCAAGACCTCACTCGTTTATCGAGTTAAAATTTATTAGAAATGTTTACTCGTCTTGTGGAACACTCGCAGAACAAGTTACCTTGCAGTCCAAGGTTTAACTGTACTTCCTAGAGGCTTTCTCCATGGTTCTTGGTTCCACGCTGTTAGACGCTGGGCTTCTCCCTCAAAATCCTCCTCCCTTTTTCATAAAAGGTGATATGTATTTGCAGCTGAGGGCAGGGGGGGAGGGAGGGTTCAGAACCTGCTGCTTGTCAGGGAACTTTGGTGGCCCAAAGGTCTCTTTCCATTTAGCACGGTCTCTGTCCCTTCCAGTCCAAGCTGGCAGTGTTTCTGTTTATATAATAATCCTTATTTAAAAATGTGTGGGTCTTACGTGAATCTCTTCTCGGAATGCACTGCGTTAGACAAAAGTCACGCTCATAGGTCTCTTTGAGATAAGCCCTTCTCTGCCTTGGGATTTTGCGGAGATGATGAGTGACAGAGTGAGGAAGTTTGTCTGAGATCGATTAGCATATCCTTAAGTTCTAGTTTATCTGCCTGAAGGATGTTCTAGGCAACGCCTTTGATCTTCCTGAAGTCTAACCAGAGACTTTTATAGTCACACGCTGGCTTCATCTTTAGACCATGCCTTCCGGAGAGCACTTGCCTTTGCTCAGAAACCATTTCTCAATTTTAGCGTCCTTCACCATCTGGGGAGCTCCCAGGGTCAGCCAAATGCAAGGTGAAGGTCGCCGTCCTCCAGTCTGCCACTTCTGTCCAAGACTTGTGACATCGGCCGCAAGCTTGGGGGTCCGCGAGGCCACCCTCCCTTCAGACCAGCTGCCTACAAATTCAGAGATTCTCACGGACTCCCTCAGTGTCAACAATTTGCTAGAGCTGGCTGTAGAACTTAGGACAGCACTGGACTTAGGTTGATCTTTTAATAATTTTTTTAAGGTTTACTTATTTTGAGAGAGAGAGAGAGAGAGAGAGAGAGAGAGAGTGTGTGCACAAGTGCGTGAGCCAGGGAGGGGCAGGGAGAGAGAGGGTCCCAAGCAGGCTCTTTGCTATCAGCTTGGAACCCAACGTGGGGCTGGACCTCACCAACGGCGAGACCATGACCTGAGCTGAAGTCAAGAGTTGGACGCTTAACCAACTGAGCCACCCAGGCGCCCCCAGGACGATCGTTTTGTTGGAGCAAAAGAATAGTATAGCCAGAGGAAGAGATCCGTAGGGTGGAATCTGAGACTAGGAGGTTCCCAAATGCAGGCCTTTCGTGACCCCGGGGACGTGTTCCCCTCCCGGCACCGGTGTGGGGGGGGCACACACGGAGTAGCCCCACTTCAGGAAGCTCACCCAAGCTGTGGTGTCCGGAGTTTTCACTCTGTCGGCATGGCTGGACTGTTGCCCATGTGGCTGACCTTGACCTCCATCTCTACACATGCTTCCCCCGGAGGTCAGGCTGATCTCACGTGGCCTCAACCCCTCTCCTGGCATAGTTGGCCTTTCGGGCACGACCAGCCCCCCCGCCCGAGTCATCTTGTTGCCAGAAAGTATCTGGCGTGGCACCAGGGGCTCACCGCCAGGAGCAATGACACCCCTGCCCCCCCGGGAAATCCCAAGGAGCCCTGACAGAGGACACACCCCGCTTTGGGGAAAGTTAATTTTTCGCTTCACGGGGAGGTTGAGAATCTTCCAGACTTTCCAGTCCCAGCTCCTGCGTGTTTTAACGTTTCTCCTTTAGATCTTCTCTCCTCTTGCCTTCACTCCCAAGTGGCAAGAAATCAGGCAGCCATCCCGCACCGTGGCTGGGAATCCCGTAGCTAGATGGCCCGGCTCACGAGTCATGTGTTCTCCGTCCCAGAAAACTGCACGCAACGCCCGGTGTTCAACTTTAGCTGCCACAAAACGAAAACCTCCTTTCCTCAGGCTTCTCGTAACACATCCCTCACCTCCCTTTATGCCCTCACGGGCTGGCTCCTCATGGTTCACGCTTCCACCAACAGTTTGTTCGAGGCGGTCTAGGCCCTGACAGGCTCTTCAGGGCCTTTCCAGCCCGCGCCCACTGCCCTGTGCTAAAGCCACCCCGCCTTTTAGGTTTCGTTACGGCGGCAAAACCTTGTCATCTGTTTCTGGATAACAGATTACTGCTCTGAAGCTTAAAATAATAAGTGTGTATTACCTCACATCATTTCTGGGGACCGGGGGGCCTGGGAGCCACTTAACTGGGTGGCTTTTCCTTGGCGTCTCGTGCAGGAGAGATGTCACGAGACATCTTGCAGTCGAGACGTCATGCAGGGTTGCCGTCACTTGAAGGCTTGAAAGGGGCGAGAAGATGCGCCTTCGAGATCACTCACGCGCCTGCAGGCAGCAGGCCTCCGTTTCTCACCATGGGGGCCTCTCCAGAGGGCATCCCCCAGAGCAAGGGACCAGCAAAAACAGAAGCCACAGTTTCTTCACAACCTAACATTGGAAGTCACACACCATCAGGGTTGTTCCCAGATCAACCCTAGTCACTGGAGTAGGAGATTACGCTGGGGCACAAATACCAAGGGTGGGGATGCTCGAGAGCCATCTCGGTGACTGGTTACCACAGGGTCCTTACACCCATTTTACAGATGAGGAAACCGAAGCTCAGACTTTTCTTTTGAGAGAGAGCGTGAGCAGGGGGAGGGGCAGAGAGAGAAGGCGACAGAGGATCCGAAGCCGGCTCTGGGCTGACAGCAGGGAACCCAGTGTGGGGCTCGAACTCACGAACCGTGAGATCGTGACCTGAGCTGAAGTCGGACACTTAACCGACCGAGCCACCCGGGCGCCCCTCAGACTCTTGGCTTCAGGTACACAACTCGGATGCGACGGAGCTGGGACTCCAGCCCGGGCCCACCTGAGGCCAAGGCTCTTGCTCTTAACCTCCTCCTGCCTCCCGCAGGATGTCGATGCTCTGGATTTGGAGATGCTGGCCCCCTACATCTCCATGGATGATGACTTCCAGCTCAACTCCAGCGAGCAGCTACCCAGGGCCTTCCGCAGACCTCCAGGCGCTGTCCCCCGGCCCCGCGCTCGGAGCTTCCATGGCCTGTCGCCCCCAACCCCTGAGCCCTCCCTGCTGCCCCGCTGGGGGAGTGACCCCCGGCTGAGCTGCTCCAGCCCTTCCAGAGGGGACCCTTTGGCATCGTCCCCCGTGGCTGGGGCTCGGAAGAGGTGAGCCACGGTAGAGGGACGGTATGAAGGGAGTGAACCCCTGTCTTGCTCCTGCCTTCCTGTTTCAGCCTCACCCTTCATCGTTCCTCCTGCTGACCTCTGCTCCCGCCCGGCCTTCAGTGTCCCCAGCCCATGCCATGCTTGTTCCAACCTCTCTCCTTGCCTAGGCTGTGCCCTCCTTCTGGAATGCCCTCCACTGTTCTCCTTGTTTATCCAAATCCAACCAGCCTGCCAGGGCCCTCTCCTTTGGAACATATTTATATCTGGCCTAGCGACAATGTTCGTCACAGTTAAGAGGACATTGCAACAGTGTCAAAGAAACTGTCTAGAACTAAGTTTCCTAACACCTTTGAGAATCTATTGAAAGCTATGGACTCTTTCCCAAGAACGTTCATACACGTACGGATGCACAGCTGTGCATATAACTTCAGAGGGTCCGTGTCCCCCTTCCAGAGACATTAAATTACTAATACTCAAGTTTTTGCACTCTGTGTGGTAGGCATGTGCCCATTTAGTGTCCAGAATGGTCCCTTTACTATCCTTATGAGATTTTATGGCTATATCTCACTGTTTCCCAAGGCTCTCAGCTTGGTGCTGGATGTATAGTGAGTGCCTAATAAAGACTTATTGAATGAGGGAGGGAGGAAATTAATGAATATGGTAGGTAGGTGGATGGATGGATGGATGGATGGGTGCATGGATGGATGGATGGATGGATGGATGGAAGCATGGATGGATGGATGGATGGATGGATGGATGGATGGATAAATGGATGAATGGATGTTTGGATGGAAGGATGGATGGATGGACGGGTGGGTGGATGGATGGATGGATGGGTGGGTGGGTGGGTAGGTGGGTGGATGGATGGATGGATGGATGGATGGAAGGATGGATGGATGGATGGATGGATGGATGGATGGATGGATGGATGAATGGATGTTTGGATGGAAGGATGAATGGATGGATGGATCAATGGATGGTTGGGTAGATTGATGGGTGGGTACATGATCAGATAGGTGGATGGATGGATGGGTGAGTGTATGAGTAAAGGAATAAACACTTAGGGGAATAAATGAATGCTCATCATCTCCTCACAGTGGTGCCCACACTTGCTCAGGTTTGTTGTATTCTGAGATTCTTACCTGTTTTTCCCCAGGACCCTGGCTCAGAGCTCAGAGGACGAGGCCGAGGGGGTGGAGCTGCTGGGAGTGAAACCCCCCAAACGGTCCCCCAGCCCAGAACCCGAAAACTTCCTGCTGCCTCCCCTCAGCCTGGTATGTTGGGGGATTAATGGGATTCTCTGGCCCTCAGAACCTAGCAGGCTTAAACCTACTGTTTTATGTATGGGGGAGGGGGGAACCAGAGAGGGGCAAGGGGTGGCTGAAGGTCAAATGGAAGGTCAGTCGTCCAGGTGAGGCCATGCAAATTTATCTAAGTCGGTGGTAAGTTCTAAGAAGAAAAATTAAGCAGGGTAAAGGGGAGAAATGACAAAGTTTAGTAAGTGTGGGAACGTCCTACACTCCCATGGGCCTCCCTCCCAGACCTAGAACAGGTCTTGGCCTTGGATTATTAGTGTAGCATTAGGAGGCCAGACACTAACTAGAGTCAGACGGACTTGGGTTCAAGTCCCAGGTCTGGCACCTGATAACTGTGAGACCTTGGGCAGGTACGGTGACCGCTCTAAACCTCAGTTTCCTCATCTGGGAAGGGGGGTGGTGACATCCCACAGGGCTACCACGAGAAGCAAATGAAATTAGGTCCCGAGCTGATCCTTAGTGCCTGTCAATAAACAGGATAAAAACAACCAAGCGGAAGCAGCAACCCCCGCCCCCCTTCTTCCCATCTCCCCGCTTCCATCTCGCCTCTGCCGTCCTTTTTCTGCACAATGGCAACCAGGAGACCCTTTCCGAAACCCTGCCCAGGCTGTGCCACTTCCACAGAGCCTCCCTCCAGGACCTTCCATGGCTCTCTGATGCCCACAAAAGAGGTCTCTGGCTCCCCACGCTGAGCAGGGCTATTTGAACGCGAGAGGCGCGGTTGATGACCACTCTTGAGATGTTGTGGTTATTATTATTATTATTATTGGTGGTGGTATTCACACTCACCCACGAGAGGTCAAGCAACCGCATCGGTCAGAGTCTGGGCAGGAAACGGCGCGCTCAGACGGGGGTGTGGAGGAGCGTCTGAAAACAGGACTACTGGCCAAGGTGTGGGCAGCGCATAGGGAATCGGCAGGAGGGGGTGCAGCCCCCGCTGGGGCCAGCAGCGTGGGGGAGCCGGCACCGTCCGCAGTCTGAAGGCACAGGGCGGGCCGCGGTCGCCGGATCCTGGAGAGAGTAGGTCTCGTAAGAGCAGAAACCTTCCATGGAGGGACACCGCCAGCCCGTGACAAGCCGGCAGAGAAGCAGCGAGATCAAATACCGCCCCGCTTCCTCCTCCCTCCTGAGAGCATCTCCCATTATGTGAGCCCAACAGGAATACCTAGAACAAGGCTGCATGTTGCCGGAATCCACCCGCCCAGGTCGGCCTGCTGGGACACAGAGGAAGGGGCGAACAAGGCTCTGGAGGGACACACAGAGGAGAGCTGTCTAGGACCCTGGCTTAATCCAAAGTCCCATAGCCCACACGTGGCTGCTGAACCCCACAGTGCTCCTAACCACCGCCCCATCCTGCCTTCTGGGATGTTCACGATGCTGGCGGTGGTGGTGGTGGCAGCTTTGTCTCTGTCCTGCAGAGTTTCCTTCTGACAGGAGGGCCAGCTCCAGGGAGCCAGCAGGATCCCGGCACCCACCTCCTGGAACTGAATGAGCCCCTCCGTGAGTAGCACCCTGGGTATACAGAGGACCTGGGTCCCTTTCCCTCCTAGGACGCCCCCCCCCCCCCCCCCCGCCACGGTTGAGAGAAGGGTGGGGCAATCCAGAAGGTGGCAGGGGTGAGGGTGGGGGGCTGTCAGCGCCTGGCTGTCACCTTGGTAGACACAGCCCCTCCCTGCTCTCAGCGGCACCGAGGGGGGAAAGAGAGGCTCCGAGGGGGGCAGGGGCTGGCCAACGCGGCCCGTTGGGGTGGAAGCTGAGCCCAGGCCCAATCTAGATCTCCCGAAGCTTGTGTCTGCTTACACTTCGGGGGCTGTCCCGCCTTGGTCATTCCCAGCTGCGTGGCTTTGGAAAACAGTTTCTGCTTCTGGAGCCTCAGTAGTCCCCCCTCCGTCAAATAGGATCCATTGCAATAGTTTTTACCTGACGGAGAGGTTTTCAAGATCTCTGGGGGGGGGGGGGGGGGGGGGCGGGGGGCAGCACAGGAAGAGCCTAGCACAAGACCCGAGGAGTAAACACTCAAGAAATGTCCGCCCTCACGCGAAGCTGGTTCCACAGCGACTGTCCTCACCTTCCAGCAAAACCGTCAGGAGCCGGAGCTCCACTCAAAACCTCCGTGTAGGGGCACCTGGGTGGCGCAGCGGGTTGAACGTCTGATTCTTGATCTCGGCTCAGGTCATGATCTCACAGGTTGTGAGTTCGAGCCCTGCATCAGGCTCTGCGCTGATGGCGCGGAGCCTGCTTGGGATTGTCTCTCCTCTGTGCCCCTCCCCCACATGTGCACGTTCGCTCTCTCTCTCTCTTTCTCTCTCTCCCTATCTCTCTCAAAATAAATAAGTAAACTTAAAAACAAAAACAAAAAAATGTCCAGGCATTAGCTAGGAGATCTTTCCAAAGCACGAATCTGACCCTGAACTCCCTCTGCTCCAAACTCATCCATGGCTCCCTACTGCCCTTCTGAGAAAGACCAAGCTCCTCAACCTTGTACTCCAGCCTCTGTAGGGTCTGCCCGGGGCCTCACAGACCCCACTCGGCCTCACATCCTTGTTTCAGCCACAGTGACTGTCTTTTGGTTCAGTCTGTCCTTCTTACATATAACACTTATTTATCAAATACACAGTACATGCCAGGCACTGTCCTAGGGGCTGGAGACATGAGTGTGTACAAAACGGAAATCCCTGCTGTCATAGGGCTGACATGCTAGCGGGGGAGACAGTCCAGAATGAAGAAACACATATAATTAAGGGCGCGAGAGAGGAACAGAGCACTTCTGGAAAAAATAATGTATGCAAAGGAAAAGGGAACTCTGGGGTGGTAGGATTTTGATTTCAAGTAGTATGATCAAGAGTGGTCTCACTGAGAAGGTGACATGTGAGCAAAGACCTGAAGGAAGTAAGGGAGTGAGCTGTGACAATTTCTGGGGGGATGAGCACTCCAGGCAGAGGGAACAGCAAATTCAAAGGTCCTGAGGTGGGAGTGCATCTGTCTTAGTTGGGGGAAGACAGGGCCAGTAGGGCTGAAGCAGAGAGGGGAGGGAGGTGGGTGGCTGACTGCAGTGGGGACTCTGCATCGTGCTGACTTTGAAGTAATCTTGCTGGAGGAGACAGCCTCAGGGCCTTTGCATACGCTGATCTTTCTGCCTGGCATGCCTTCTCTTCTATTCTTTGCCTATTTATTGCATCCTTCTGATCTCAGATCGAGTATTACCCCTTCCATGAAGCCCTCTCTAACTTCCTAAGCTCATGGCTCATAACATCATCACAGATCATATTTACATAAGCGTTCATGTCATGATTTGATTTTTGGCTGTCCTCTCCCCGGGGGTGTGCGCTGTGGGAGGCAGGGGCCGGACTTGTCTTGTGGTTGCCATACTCTCTGCGTGAGGCAGGGCAGTGGCTGGGCACAGAGCAGGGCCTCAGTACATATTTGTAAACGAAGAGCTAACATTTACCTGGCGCTCACTCTGTGCCACTCTTTGGGCTAAGCGTGTTGTGTACATGACCCAACCGATCCCTCTCGCTGGAATGTCAGGGCCGGGAGGTTCATCTGTCCTGTTAACTGCTGTGTCCTTGGTGCCTGGCACACACCAGGAGCTCAACAGTATTTTCTGAGTGGGTGAATTCTCACACGTGAGGCAGACAGGAGCATCCCTGTTTTCTAGGTAACAACAATTCAGTAGGAGCTTACCAATACTAGTCAGTGCCCAAAGCACTTCACGTGGATTGATTCATTTAGCTTCCCACAACAGCCCCGGAGAGGAAGTATTGTTAGCCCATTTTACATACGAGGTAGCCAAGGCACAGAGAGGTGACATCACCCACCTTGGGTCACACAGCAAGTAAACAGCAGGGCCTGCATTCCAACTCAGGCAGCATCTGGCTCCAGCCTTTTGTTTTGTTGTTTAATGCTTCTTTATTTTTGAGAGAGAGAAAGCATGAGCAGGGGAGGGCCGGGGGTGGGGGGAAGGGGCGGACAGAGGATCTGAAGCGGGGTCTATGCTGAGAGCAGAGAGCCCGATGCGGGGCTCGAACTCCCAAACCGTAAGATCATGACCCGATTCGAAGTCGGACATTTAACCAACTGAGCCACCCAGGTGCCCGTGACTCCAGCCTTCTTAACTACTGCCTTAAACATCCCGGACACTTGAGGTTCAGAGGACAGAACTGGCCCAAGAGTTTGCTATTTGATCCCGGGCGTGCCTGCCTCACCACGCACGCTTTTAAATGTCAGGAGGGGAAGAAACGGGTTTGGGTGGGAAGCCCCACTGGTTGACCCTTCATCTTTCCCCGCAGGCCTGGGTCCCCCGCTGCTCTCTCTCTACGCGGACGAGGACCCCGTGGAGCCCAGGAGCCACTTCCAACCAGCGGCAGGCTTGGGCCAGGCCAACTGAGCCAGCTCTGCGGGCCCTCTTCCCTGCGCCCTTCCACTCCCCAGAAAGGACCTCAGCCACACTCCACGCCGGCAGCCAAAGCACAGGATGGGGGCACCAGGAGAGGGGCTCCCTCTCTCCTTTCAGTGGCCCCCGCCCGCCTCGGGCCTACCTCAGCCCTCACCCCTCTGCCCCTCCATGTCTGGGGGGCTTTCTGGGGTGGTCTCAGCTCAGTGACCTCTGGGAGGGGGTCCCTGGCGCCCTCCTCCTCCTTCTCTCAGGACTTCCCTTGGGGTTCTCTATACTGGTTACCTCATCCCTTTCTCCCACTCTCCTCCTTGATTTTGGGTAATTAGGGGTGGGGGAGGTAGGGGCTCAGGTCTGTGTTTCTGGGCTCTGGGGAGTATTGATAACCACAGTCACGTTTCTTTCCATCCATTTTTGTTGTTTTCACAACAGGGTTTTAATCGCTATGAATTGCCCGGGGTCCATAAGAATGCAGAACTCTGATTCCCACCCCCCCCCCCCCTTCTTCAGGTGTTAATGGGGGGGGGGGCCTCTGGGGCAGACCTCACCCCTAGCAACTTCAGATCAACCCCTTAGCCTCCCGAGTGGCCACCCCACTCTGCCTGCCCCTCCCCTGGGGGCTTCTGCTGTCCTCAGTCTCCCCTGGGCACTGGCTTCATTCATGGGCTTCCAATTTCCAGGGGCAGCCTCCAACTTCCGCTGCTTCCAGATCGTATGACTTCCAGCTCTCTCCGGTTCTAGGCCACTCAATCCCTGGCCTTCTCCGGTTCTAGACCGCACAGCACCCCCCCCCCCCCGCCCCGACACAGTCTGGTTTCGACCTCACATGCTCCAAACCCCTCTGACTCCAGACCTCACGACGGCCAGCTCTTTCTCGTTCTGGACCTCACAACCTAAACTTTATATTGGTTCTAGTCTTCCTGACCTGTAGTACATTTGGTTCCAAATCCAGACTCCTTAAGCTTCGAAATCATGATGCTTCATGATGCCCAGCTCCTTCCTTTTCAACTTTCTACACTCAAGACTTGCTTTTCCAATCAAAAAGAAGTAAAACGAGCTTTACGTCTTGATCTTATAACCACGCTAATACTTCCAGACCACACACCGGTTCTCTTTTGCTCTAGACCTCATGACCTCCGCCATTCACTGGTTCGAGGCTATAAAACCATTAGACCCTGCGATTTCCAGGACGCTCTGATTCCAGATCTGATGCTCTCATTTTCCCCTGACTCTTGAACTTGGCTTCAAATGTCTTCTGATTCCAGACTTCATCCTATAAACCCTCCTGGTTCTAGACCTCACAATCTCCAATGCCCTCTCTAGATCTTATGACTCCAAATTACCCTAGATCTCGAACTTAGCCTCCAAACATCTTCTAATTCTAGATCTTGCCTTTAAAAGATTTCTGGTTCTAGACCCTGCAACCTCCAGCTCCTGATTCTAGATCTTGACTCCAAAATCTCTCTGGTTCTAGAACTTGGTCCTCAGACTTCTGAATTCCATTCTGTATGGTCTATAGAGTCCTCTGGTTCGAGGCCTCACAGCCTCCCATCATCTCTGATTTCAGATCAAAATTCACTTGGTTCTAGAACTCAGCCTCCAAGTGCCTCTGCTAGTGGACTTCACGCCCAAGCCCCTCCGTTCTTGATCTCATGTCCCTGAAGTTTCCCTCTCCTAGAACCACCACCGCTGCCCCACCCCCAGCTCTCCAGAGACGCACTTCCCTTTACTTGGCCCCAGGTACCTGGGGGACCTGGGACCCCCTTACAATCCAGGAGATTTCCCCAGCCGCACAGACACACGCACAGCCCTATCTGCATATCACGGGTGGGGAGAGAGGCCGGGACTCCTCAGTACTCCGCCACTACCTGTGTGTCCCCCTTTGCCCCCCACCCCATTGCTACGACGGTGCTACTCTTGGTCTCCCCCACAAAAAGGCCTCCCTCTCTCAGCTCAGTTCACCCCCACTTTGGAAGGCACTTCTCTGTTTTGTCCGGGGATGGCCTGTCCAGATTGGTGCTATGGGGGAAGAAGGCTCCGGCCCCTCCTTCCCTCAGGGGGTGACCTGGGCCCTCGATGGAGGGAACTGGACGGGGTTGGGGGAGGGGAAGGGACTGGTCCAGCCACTCTGGCTCTGAAACCCGCTAGTCTGTACACCAGCATAAAGACTTCGCCTTGGTAGGCACCAGAGCTCTGTGTGTTGACTCATCTGCGGGGTCGCTTCGCGGTGCGTGGGTATCCTGGCTGGCTGTGTCACTTTGAGTCCGTGTGACTCTGTGTTCCTGCGTGGGTCGGTAACAGCGCATGTCCGGTGATGTTGTAATTCTATGTACGTGTCTTTGTGACATCATTCGGTGAACTGGTTGCGGGGCGGGGGCGGATCGTAATCCCTTCTACCCGTATGTGTTAGCATCGGAGTGAAAGGACTCTGCTTTATGGGTTTCTGGCTACCTGGGGTTTCTGCGTTCCTGAGTGTGGGAGGTTTTGTGGTATCGCAATTTTGCTTGCACGGATGGGACCGTTCTGACACCGTCATTTCGTAGACGGAGATCTGTGTGACACAGTGCTCTCTGTACTTGAGCGTATGGTGTTACATGTGACACAGAGAGATTGCGTGTCTACAGATTCACGTGCAGTTGGGTGTGCCTGTTCCGTCCCGTCTCCGTAGATCACCTCATAACTCCTCTCCCATGTAGGAACCTTTTTTTTTTTTTAATTTATGTTTTTATTTTATTTTTGAGAGAGACACAGCATGAGCGGGGGAGGGGCAGAGAGAGAGGGAAGCACAGAATCTGAAGCCGGCTCCGGGCTCCGAGCTGTCAGCACAGCGGGGCTCGAACTCACAGACTCTGATCATGACCTGAGCCGAAGTCTGTTGCTTAACCGACTGAGCCACCCAGGCGCCCCGGAATCTTTTTTTTTTTTTTAAATTCAATTAACATTTTATTTTTAAGTAATCCCTACGCCCAACCTGGGGCTTGAACTCACAACCCTGAGATTAGGAGTCATGTGCTTTACCAACTGAGCCAGCCAGGCACCTCCCCCATGACGTAGAAATCTTTTCAAAGAAAGAAGACACTTCTAAGCCTTGGCACCTGTTGGCCCCTCACCTTAAATGCCTTCTCACTTGGTTATCTCCTACTCATATTTCGCGTCTTGGTTCAGACTTCCCCTCCTCCAGGAAGTCTTCCCTGCCTACCCTGCAGGGTGAGGTCCTCCCAAGACCTGCTGAGAGAGCCCCTCCGGGAGCTTCCCTCCCAGCTCTGGGTACTCAGTCCCAGTCTGGGTATTTACAACGGAGTGGACATCAAAACTACTTGATCTGTGTTGGGCCCTGTGCCAAACACTTGATCTCAAACTCTCCTCTAATTGTATACAAATAGGCATGGTTATTGTCCCCGTTTTACAGAGGATGACACTGAGGTTCAGAGAGGATGGTCACTTGTCAAGGTCACACAGCAGGGAAGGGCTGAGCTGGATTCGAATCCTGGATCCAAACCCGTCACGGCAGGCTTCCCACACACACCCCTAAACATCTCAAAAATCGAACCCACAAGGTGAGCGATGAACACAGAGACAGTCGAGCAGGGCCTTAAGAGCGCAGAAATTAAGGTGGGACAAGTCGAAGTTCTGGCTCTGCCACTCTCGTTGTATGACCTTGGGCAAGTTTGATGACCTCTACGAATGTCAAAGTCCTCAGCGGTAAAATGGAGCTGATGTTAGCATCTACTTTCTAGGCTGATTGTTGGCTGTGATAGGAGGTTGTGGGGTCAGGTCAGGCCGCCAGGACAAAGAGGCTGGGGGAGTGGTCTAGCTTCTGTCTCCAGAAGGGGAGCCCCAGCAGAGCCTTAAAGGGATCTAGAGCCATAGTCCCACATGGGTAGCGGCTGAGGGCTTGGAAAGGATGGCCTGCGAGGGTGTACAGCTGGGGGGTGGGGGCAGGAGTGGGAGTGGCATCTGGGGAGGTTTCCTAGGTCATCAGAAATTTCGGCGTTTTCCTAAGGGCACTGAGGCACCTCGTAAGGCTGGGAAGCGGAGGATGAAGAAAGGAGACGGGTGTATGTAACCAAACTTCCGAGTCTTGCTCCCGACTTGGGCATCCGGGGCGCCTTCAGTTAACAGCTAGCAATACTGACCTCAAGGTTGAAACTTTATTCCGTTGGTTTGAGAAGCCACGCGTTTTTCGGGGGGGGGGGGGGTGGTGGTGGTGGTAACTGCCCCGATTTGCTCAAGGTCACACGAGTAACTGGCAGTATGGCTAGCCTCGCGGCTCTGGTTCTGCGCTGGGCACGGTGCTGCCTGGCAGCCACACCCACCAACCCGAGGAGACGGCGGGGAAATCCCACCCTAAAACCCCCCGAACTTCTGCCGCCTCGGGACACGGTAACTTTGGGGCGGGGGGCCACGCCAGACCTTCCTCCCGGCCCCCCGCCCCGCGAGCCCCCTTCCTCCCCGCCCCCCCCCCCCCCCCAATGGCTCATTCTAAGAAGGGCGCTGTCTGGGGGCCCTCTGGTCACCTTGTCCTCCGCGCGCTCTACGGCGAAAGGGCCCTGCGCAGGCGCGCGGAGGGCGCCTTCGGGGCCCGCGCTTTACGACACTTGTGCAGCAGCGGCCGCGGCAAGTCGGCACTCCTTCGCGACGATTCGGCCGGGTGCCGCTGGCGGCCGTTGCCAGGGTGGGGGTCGCTTTGCGGCATGGCGATGGCGGAGGGCGAGCGGACTGAGTGTGCTGAGCCCCCCCGGGACGAGCCCCCGGCCGATGGCGCCCTGAAGCGGGCAGAGGAGCTCAAGACGCAGGCCAACGACTACTTCAAAGGTGCGCCCGCCCGGGAGGGGGCCGGGGTGGGGTGGAGAGCGGCCCAGGGCAAGGGGTGCCCGGCCCGCGCGGAACCATGGCAACGCGGAGCGGCAGCCTGGGCGCGGGGCAGGCACTACCAAGTGACCCGGCGTGGGGAGGCAGGATGGCGCGACCCGGGGGGCGACGGGGGGGGGGGGGCGGCTCTGACAGAAGGGGTGATAGCGAGAGGTGGCGTTCGGAGCGGGTGCTGCTAAATGGGGAGGCCGGAGAGGGCGCTACCAAGTGTCAGGCGGGAGGGGGACGGGAACGAGGGCACTTCCAAACGTGAGGTCCTTGAGAGGTGTTAGCTATGGTGAGCCCTATAGAGGGCGCCTTCAAGTAGTGACAGGGGGCTCGGGAGTGATGGTGCTACCAAGTGGGGAGGTCTAGGGTGGGTGGCACCAAGTGGGGCCTGGGGGACACTGTCCCAATTGAGTAGGGAATTGTAAGGGCGGAGGGGGGGCGGGGATCGATCATTAGGTGGCAAGGCGAGGAGGTGGGAGATTTGGGGTTGCACGAGGAAAAGGGATGCGTGGGAGGCTCTGGGAGTAAAGGTGGGGGAAATCCCAAGAATAGTATGACATGGGATCTTGGGAAAGAGTAAGATGTGGGGGCACTCATTCATTCATTCATTCATTCAGCATGTTGATTGAGCACCTGCTATGCGCTAGGGACTCTGCTGGGCTCTGGGGTTATAGCGGTGAATGAGCCACATGTGGCCCTGCCCTTTTATAGCTTGTAATTTAGCAGGAGAATCAGACATTGAGTAAAAACACCAGAAACAATAAAATACTTAGAAGTTGTGATGAGGGCTTTGAACCCCCCCCCCCCCCCACAGGGTGTGAAGTGGAGATCGGGCTGGAGGCTACTGCGGTCAGGGAAGGCCTTAACTGAGGAGGAGGCATTTAAGTAGAGAAGAGTCACAAAGGAGTGTTCCAGGTGGGCGCAGAGACATGTGCAAAGGCCCTGCGGTAGGAAATGAAAGACTGGCGTGGCTGAAACTTTAGCGGATCAGCAGGGAGACTGATACAAGATGCGTTTAGGACAGGGGCCAGCCCGGGTAGGGTTTCATAAGTCACTGCAAGGCTAGTTTGGATTTTACTCAGGTGTCCAAGAGGAGACCCTGAGTAGACAGATGGTCCAGTCTGGAGCTCTGAGGAGAGGAATTCAGGCATGGTCAGCCAATGAGGGGAATAGAACACCCTCGGAATGGATGAGGTCTTGTAGGGAGAGAAGGGGCCGGAACCTTGAGGAATTCTAACGTGTACAGAAGAGGAAGAAGCTGAGGAGAGGTGGTCCGTGAAATGGAAGGAAAAGTCAGGAAAGATGGGAGAAGAGAGTGCTTCCAGAAGGAGGGCGGCTGTGGCCCGGGTCACATGCTGCCAAGGCGAGCACCGAGCAGTGCCCGTGGGATTTGGCTCCACGGATGTTGGTGCCAGCTAGCCTTGACGGGAGCAGTTTCTGGGGACCAGTGGGGGTGGGCGTCAGCCTGGAGGATACCGAAGAGCAAACTGGGAAGTAAGGAAGGGACAGCAAATGTTGACAAGTGAAGTGTTTCATCCTTAGGGATGAGAGGAGGGGAGGGATCCAGAGCCTTCGCAGCCCTCGGTGGGAGCACAGAGGGATTCAGAGTGGGAACGTGGGTCAGGCTGCAGCGCCGGAGAAGGAGGTAGGAAGGGCCCGTGAGAGATGAGGCTTGGAGGTGGAGCCTTGGCGGCTGGCTGGGGGGGGGGGGGGGGGGTAGGGGGGTGCAGATGTCATCCTGGGGGCGGTGAAGAGGCCCGGTGAGATTCCCCCAGCTGCCTGGCTGACATTGGATGCGAGAGACGGAGACAGGTGAGAGGCGGTGGTGGTGCTGACCAGAGACCGAAAGCGATTCAAGAAATGCATCAGAGAGGAAAAGAGGGCGGCCGCCTGGAGAGAGGGAGGAGGGACCTCCCCCCAGGCAAGGAGAACGGGGTCGGGGTCGGGGAGGCCTATCCTGGCAAGGGGAGCGGAACCTGGCACCAGGGAAGTCAGTGGGGCTGGAGTGGAAGAGGCAGGAGAGGGGGCTGAGCTTTCTGCTGCGGCCTCTGGGGAGCCGTGGATAGTCCTGAGGAGGGGAGGGACCGGGTCAGGTTTGTGCTTTAGCGAGACCCCTGCGGAGGGGCAGGACCGGAGGCTGGGAGACCTGGGAGGAGGCTGGGGCAGGAACCTGGGCCGGGCAGGATGGAGGCCAGACCAGGACAGGGCGGGGCCGTAGGGATGGTGGACGGATTTGAGAGATGTTCAGGAGGCTGGCCTGGCTTTGGGGGTTGAGGGGTCAGGAGAGGCGTCCAGGACAAGGCACAGCCTCTAGCCGGGGGACAGCGAGGAAGGTGGGGCCATCCCTGAAATGGGGCTCGGGAAGAGCGGCAAATAGGAGGGTGGGTGCTGAGGCAAGGTAGGACTTCTGGGAAGCCGAAAGTCACGGGGAGGGGCTCCTTGCCCTCCAGGCCCGGGGCCCTCGGAAGCCCGAGGGCTGGGCAGGCCGCCAGAGGTACTGGCACTGAGCTGGCTGAGAGGAGAAGGGCCCTCCTGGTCCAGGCCCCTCACTGTCTGGCAGGCGGTGGCAGGCACCGAGCCCCAGCCTCCGGGGCTGTGGGAATAACAATAAAAAGAATAATTACCGCTCTCCTTAATTGAGCCCCTGTGGTGGCCAGGTACAGCTTCATCTTTCCCGGGGCGCTGGGAGGGAGGGAGGGAGGAGCGGCCCTGTTTGTTTCTTAGAGGAAGCTGAGGCTCAGAAGTGAAACCGCTTGCCCAAGGTCAGAGTGTGAGCCCGGATATCCCCCTTCCTCGCCACGTGCTTGGTGCCCCTGTTCAGAGTCCTTACCTGGAGCTTGCAGGCAGAAGAGGACAGCCCTTGATTGGGCTCAGGCCCCTTCCGGAAGCCCTGGGGGGCAGAGCCTGGTCCCCGATGTTGCCCAGCTCTCTTCCCCTCTCTCTGGGCCTCATCGCCCCCCTTCTGTAAAACGGGAGGGCTTGTATTTAACCCCCAAAGACGCCTCTGGGTCTCTGGTTTTGTCGACATGGTTAAGAGCTCAGGCTGCCTGGATTCAAATCTTGTTTCTTCCTGTTTCGTGCTGTGTGACCCCTGGGCAAATGGCTTAACCTCTCTGTGCCCTGGTGTCCTCCTCCTCTAAAATCTGGAGGACTGGATGCGCTCGTAAAGCAGATAGAACAGGTTCAGGAACCGGTGTTGTTGGGCAGGTGCCTGAAGTGCAGCTCCTCCCGTTTCCTCTGCTTGGTTCTCCTCTTTGTTCACTCATTTTTTACTCACTCCTTTTGCAAGCATCTGCTGATCGCCTTCTCTGCTGTAGCCGCATTTCACGCGAGAGTTTATTTAGCCCTCAGAGCCACTAGACGAGGCAGGGCAGGGCCGATCGGGCTCTGAGACACCAGGCTCCCCACCCCAGGCCAAACGGGCCCCGTGAGTAACACCTCAGCCGTCAAGAGAGCTGGCCAGCTGGCCTCTGGAACACAGCCAGGAGGCTGAAGTAGTCCTCGAAGGCACTGGCATTCCAGGGAGGGTCCCTCAGACTTAGGCTGTCTGGTTCTGCCCTGGCTTGTTTCTGGGAAGTCCTGGGCTTGCCCTCCGGGTCTCCCAGTCCTGGAGAGACACACCCATCGCCTAACGGTGATGGGCAGGGCTGGGATAGGGGAGCCCAGGGGCTGGGGCGGCCCAGAGGAGTGCCTCACCCAGCCTGAGAGCGGAGGAGGGCTTCCTGTAAGAGGGGACATCTGAGCCATTTGACAGATTGCCAGATATTAGCCTGCAGGAGGGATCGTTCTATTGTTCTGGCCGTCTCCCCAAGACCTGACTTCTTTTCCTGGTGTCATTGTGTCTGTCTGTCTGTCAGTCTCTGTCTTCCTTCCTTCGCCCATTCATTCAAGAACTATTCATGGAGCCTGGAACCCTCTTCTTCCATCTTCTTCACCAGACTCACTGTCAACCTCTAGGTCTCTGCTCTGGCATCATCTTGGTCTGCCCCTGTGCTAAACACTCTGGGTCATCATTGTCTGGAGGTGTGTGTGTGTGTGTGTGTGTGTGTGTGTGTGTGTGTGTCCCCCATTGGACTGTGAGCCCTAGGAGGGCAGGGCAAAGGACTGCTGTGTCCTCAGACTGAGCAGGGGCTCGAAGAAGTAAGACAAATGGGTCCTGCCCTCACAGGGCTGAGGTTCAAATTGGGGATGTGGATTATAAGCAAAGAAAACAAAGGAAAGTCATGGTTCATCCAATGGCGCTGGAACCACGCTGGAGAAGAGTGAGGTGGGAGTTAGGGTAGGAATTCCCATTTTAGGCCAAGTGTTAGGAGAAGGACTCTGAAACTCCAGTCCAGAGGGGGTACGTAAGTTGCCCAAGACACCCAGCAGGTAAGAGGTGGGGCCAGGATTGGGCCCGGGCCACCTGCCGCTGTCTGCGTGCTCCTTGTGCTAGGTTTCCTCTCAGGGGTCACCTGGTGTGAGAGTGAGGCTGGGCGCGTTTGGGTCTTGGCTTGGCTCGGAATTGCCACCTGCCACCTGCCTTGTGATCGCAAGCACGGGATCTCCCTCTCTGGGCCTCCGTACCCTCGTCTGGAAAATGGGGCTAATGCAGCCGTCCTCAGGGTTGTTGTGAGGGTTCAATGAAGGGACTCGTGTACCAAGAGCCCCGCACGGCAGCTGGCACATCATGGTCCCCCAAACCAGGCAAGCCTCTGAGCCTTGCTCTCCTGCCTGTCAGATGGGCACGTGGGAAGGGTCCAAGCCTGGCTCTGCAGATACAGACTGGGTGTCTGACCTTGAGCAAGGCTTCTGTGGCTCATCTCTAAAGTGAACACCAGATGGTGCTTATGCCGTGGAGATGTGAGGATTCCACGGGTGAAAATGTAAAGCGCAGGGCACAGCCATAGCTCGTTGCAAACAAAATCAGCCTTTCCCCCTTGGTCAGACACATCCTGTCACTCTACGCCTAGAACATCGATATCTACACCCTCCGTGGCTGTGGCCTTCGGGATCTGTCTTGCCAGCCTCCCTGCTCTCAGCCTCCTCCACCCCAGCCACACCAGCCTCTCAATGGTCCTCGGACACAAGGCGTGCGCTGGCAGCACACCCCCTCACTTCCCACCCCGGGGCCTTTGCACCTCCTGTTCCTTCTGTTGGGAATGCTTTTCCTCCTGTCCAGTTTGTTGCTTCCTTTGGGTCTCTGCCGGCGTGTCCCCTTCTCCTTGAGGCCTAAGTAGGTTCCTTCTCCTTTCCCACTTCCTGTTCTCCTACTAGGCCCCTTCTTTGGGCTGGTTTACTTGTGTGAGTGTGGGGGCTGGCCAAGCAAAGGGCTCAGGGCAGACTCACCTGTGCTGGATTCACAACATCTCGGCTCCGCCACTCATTAATCTGTCCTCTCCGGGCCGTGGGACCAGAGGAGGACCCTCTGGAAGTCCTCCCTGGAAGAAGTATTGCCCCGGTTGGCGCCTTAAGGGGTGACGGCTGGGGGTGGTGGGGGGGGGTTGTGTGGAAGTGACTTTGAGTCCTGGGGATTCGAACCTGAGAAGACCAAGCCCGTGCCGGGGTGGGACGGTTGGAACAGGGAAGAGGGGGCGGGCCGGAACAGACGTTTCTGAGCTCAGCTGCGGACCTCGGTTTTCCCACCCGTGGGTGGGGGGGCCGGGCCAGGACCCGGCCGCGGGGCCTCTCCTGCCGGGTGGCAGTGGTCTTGCCTCAGGCCAGCTCCTCCGTCTCCTCAGCCAAGGACTACGAGAACGCGATCAAGTTCTACAGCCAGGCCATCGAGCTGAACCCCAGCAGCGCCATCTACTATGGGAACCGCAGCCTGGCCTACCTGCGCACCGAGTGCTACGGCTACGCGCTGGCCGACGCCACCCGGGCCGTCGAGATCGACAAGAAGTACATTAAGGGCTACTACCGCCGGGCCGCCAGCAACATGGCGCTGGGCAAGTTCCGGGCCGCCCTGCGTGACTACGAGACGGTGAGCCGGGCCTCGGGGTGCTGGGCAGGCGGCGGGAGGGTGTGAGGAGGCCGGGCCCGCGTTCACTCACCCCTCACTCGTCCAGCGGCTCGGCCTGGAGCACGCTTTGTGGGTTCCCATCCCGGCTCTGCTGTCACTTGCTTAGTGAAGTGACAAGTTACCTGGCTTCGCTGTGCCGTCTTTTTTTCTCAATTGTTTTTGGATGCTTGTTTATTTTTGAGAGAAAGAGAGAGAGAGACAGAGCACGATGAGCAGGGGAGGGGCGGAGAGAGAGGGAGACACAGACTCCGAGGCAGGCTCCAGGCTCCGAGCCGTCGGCACGGAGCCCGCCCGACACGGGGCTCGAACTCACGGACCGTGAGATCATGACCTGAGCCGAGGTTGGACGCTCAACCGACTGAGCCCCCCCCCGGGCGCCCCAAGTGCCTTCTTGTCCACATCACGAAATGGGGAGAACACTGAGACCTGCCTCTAAGGGTTGCTGTGAAGAATAAATGAGTTTCTGCTTTTTGTGCCTTTAGACCAGTGCCTGGCACGTAGTCCGTGCTCTGTACCCACGAGCTGTTACGGTTATTGGCACTGTTGGTGGATGAGAGCCACGCAGCCATATTCTGGTGGAGTTCCAGTCCGGAGGAGGGCAAAACGCAGACCTGTGTCCTAGCTGAGGCCAACAGAGTCCTCGCAGGCGGGGTACACGCTCGGAAGAAGGCGGAACGGGGCGATGAGCTGTAGAGGGCAGCGGGTGGGGCACGTGTTGTGATGAGGTGACAAGGGAGAGGACCCAGCGCACCGCGGGAAGTCACTAGTTCACCGGCTCGTCAGCCACTGCCATCGCTACGATTGCTCTGATGGTAACGGCAGGCGCTGTGACATCCGGGGGCCAGCGCTCACTCCAGGCGTGTCCCATGCCCTCCCTGGGGACTGGCAGCCCAGGGCAGGGCAGGGACGGTGATGAACCCCACTGTGCGGATGGGGAGGCTGAGGCCCAGAGAGTTCAGCTACCGGCCCGTCAGCATGCAGCTGGCCAGTGGCAGAGCTGGGATTCGAACCCAGGCCCCCGTGGCTCCCCGGCTTCAGAGAGTGAGCCCCCTGAAAGGAAGGAGTTTGCTTGTTCGGTTTATTGGGTCAGTGCTTGGCACCCTCAGGGGCTCAGTCGGAGCGTGCTGCGTTATTATTTCCCCCTCACCCCCATCCTATTTTATTTCGTTCACCATACGCGCTGAGCAGCCTCTGTTGGGTGGGGAGGGTGCCTGGGGGCTGAGAGCCACAGGCTGCAGTTAGAGGGAGCGGGGCTGGCCGCCAGCCTGGGGTGGAGGGTAGATTTTAGGCCAAGTGAAGTCTTGAGCCAAGACAGGGCCAGGGGACACCTGTATTGGGGTGGGGGCAGGGCCATGGAAGAGGTGGTGGCTTAAAAAAAATTTTTTTTAATGTTTATTTTGAGGGAGACAGAGTGCAAGCAGAGGGGGGGCAGAGAGAGAGGGAGACACAGAATCCGAAGCGGGCTCCAGGCTCTGAGGTGTCAGCACAGAGCCCGATGTGGGGCTCAAACCCATGAGCTGTGAGATCATGACCTGAGCTGCAGTCGGATGCTTAACCGACTGAGCCACCCAGGCACCCCAGAGGCGGTAGTTTAGAGACTGGGGTCAGAATGGAGAAGGGAGTGGGGTGCCCCCTGGCAGGATGGTGTAGGGAGCCCCAGAACAGAGTCCTTACGAGCTTCGGGTCCCAAGCCGTTCCCCAGCCCAGCCTCCCCTTGTTGTCCCCTGGTGTCCTCATCTGGAGAATTGTGGCAAGAGGAGTGGCCACCTCCGGAGTGGCCATGGTGCTCTGGCGAAGTGGTGTGAGTAGAGGTCATTGGGGCGCAGGGTCCAGTAATGAGTAACCCGGGAGGGCACTCAGGGTCGGATGGGGGCAGGGTTTCTCTGCAGGGCTCGCGGTGCGGGGAGAGGCCTGGAAGAGCCGGGCAGGGCGGAGGGCCGATGAGCCTGTGCCCAGGCCTGTGCCAGTGTCTCACCGTGCCCAGAGGTGTAGGGAAGTCTTCCCCGGGCGGGGGGGCAGGGAAGGACCCTTCTTGTGGCTCTGGCCCAGTCGGGGGCCTAACCCCGCCTACTCTGTGAGGCTGAAGATGGTCAGTTCTGGCCGTCTTGTGGAAATAACCACATCGGAACTTCTGCCCAGGCCTTTTATGCCATGGAAGGCAGGTGAGGGGGATCCACAGCCTCTTGGGGACCAAACTGAGGCGGGGGCCATGCTCAGCATTTAAATCGTCACAGCCTGTTTCCCTGTGGTGGCTTCACCAGCAGCCGTGGGAGTCCCCGCACGAGCCTGTGATCCTTGTGGGCCCTCCATGTGCCTGTAGGCTGTCCGCCTCTCCACGCTGCCACATCTCATCGGGCTCTGTGGGCAACGGGCAGAAGGGCCGGCCCGGGGCAGTTCACCCTCCGGTCTCTACCTCCTCCCCTCCTCCCTTCCAGAGCTGTCTGGAGACATGCTTGCTGGAGCCTCAGGCCCGCTCTCAGATCCTGGCGTCCTCGGAGGCGGAGCCAAGATGTGACCTTGGTTGAATAACAAGCCCGAGGCTCTGCCTCTCTGTGGCCTGGCCCTTTCCTTTCTCAGCCTCAGTTTCCTCATCCGCACGCTCACCGTGGGCCCAGCTCTGTGTGAGCTCTTTACGTGTGTGAATTCAGTCCATTGTGCAGGCAGGAAACTGAGGTCTAGAGGGGGAAACCCCTCCTCCCGGATCTCCTGGCCGAATTGGGCCCTGAACCTAGAGTTCCTGCCTGTAGCTGTGAGTGAGCTGTGAAGTCAGTTTAATGGTTTGAGACCAGCACCTCTGTCTTTCATCAAATAGAATAAAGAAAACAACGGTTCATTCGGAGGAAGTGGGTATACGTGTTTGTGAAAAGCTCGTTTTCACTTACGTAAACACAGGCGTGTGATATAAAATATGTATTCCTTACCGTGAGTCATAGGCAAAAGCCTCAAGGTCACTAATGTAGGAGTTGGTACTGGCAGCGCGGTCGGGACACCCCAGCTGTAAGCCGTGTGGCCCGGAGTGCTTTGGCTGTCTGCCCTCGGTGTCCTCATCTGTAGAAGGGCCCACCTCAGGGCCTTCTCGGGACGATTCAGGGAGATTTGTACATTCGCAGCGGGACCTGCCCACACTACACACTTGATGGCATTTCTCATGGGGGTGTCGGGGCGGGGGGAGCCCGTGGCCCACAGGAAGGGCTGTTTGCAGGTACCAGGACCTTGTTAGGGGCCCCGGGCGGGGGAGGGGTCCACGTGTGTCTCCCTCTGCTGGTGGGCCCTTCCAGGGCCCCTCAGTAGGAACAGTCTCCCCTTTCCACCCCCTCGTCTCAGGTTAGTCCTCTCAGAGGGACCCTTGCTCCCGGATTCCCTGTCCCATTTTGGGGTCCTCTTGTCGAAAGACTGCCCTTCCCCCTCACCCCACCATCTTCTTTCCTGTCTGTGGTTGGCGCTCAGATGGTCGTGTGGGCCCTGGCTGGATCTGGGGGACTCCCGCAGTCCCCACCCCGCTTCGTGGATTTTGGGGGTTTGGTTCACAATGCGGCTCGCCCTCGGGTTTCTTCTCACAGCATAGTCCAGCGCAGTCAGTCAGAAATGCGTCTTGCCTTGCAAGCCCGTGCAGGCGCCCGCACACCTAAGGTGTGGCTGTCCCCACGGTTGGGGGAGCAGTCAGCTAAGGCCTGGCACGGTGCTCGCCGTGGGCGGGGCGCGATTGGGACCTGCCTGCCCTCGTAACGGAGTCGTCACGCCGACCCTGTGCGTGGGGACTGTTTTCCCCGACCTACAGATGAGGAAACCGAGGCCCAGAGTGTAGTTCGCTCCCTGAGATCCCGCAGCCAGGAAGTGACGGTCTCGTACCAGAGTCAAGCACCTGGCCCCTGGAGGCACGCAGCGGGCAGAAGCGTCTCGGCCTGGTATCCTCCTGTGGCTCAGCCCCACTCCGGCGGGCTCTCTTCTCTTCTGTTTTATTATAAATAAAAGGGACACTGAGTAAGACCTCAGTTAACTCACTAGAGGGTGTCGCCCTGTAGGGTGAAAACCCTGGTGTCCTGCTTACGGCTGTCACTGTGCAGTGCCTGGCCTAGGAACCTGGCTCTCCTCCAGCTCTCCGTGTGCCTCAGATGGGCACGGCCCCTCCCTGGGGCACAGCTCGTCATCTATGCAGGGTAGGTCATCCAAATGACCCGCCACGCGTACTCACGTGGGTCCCCTGAGGTCAGGAACGCTCAGCCTGGGCCCGGCTCTCGCTGCTGGACGACAGTCCCTCACCCTCAGTTCCAAACTCGGGCCGTCCTGAAAAGGCCACCGTTGTAGTTAAGTTCGGGCAACTCATCTGGTGGCAAAATCTGACCTGAACTGACGAGAGGTCATTGATGGTCTTGGTGCCTCCACGTTGGGTGACTGGAGGCTTTGCTGCAGTGGTGGGAATATGTGTGACTACTCAGTGCCCCTCGGATCTGCTCGGGGCGTCACGTAACATAGCTGTTCCTGGTTACCCGACACGTGCGAACCTGTGTTACTGTGTCACTAGCTCGAGCACTATGGGTCTTGCCCGTGAACAAGCCCAGCTGAAGGTGGCACTTTTTAGAAACAGCTTTTTTTTTTGTTTTAAGCTGATTTATTTTTGAGAGAGAGAGGGAGAGAAACAGAGCGTGAGGTGGGGAGGGGCAGAGAGAGAGGGATCCGAAAGATCCCAGAATCCGAAGCAGGCTCCAGGCTCTGAGCAGAACCCGATGCGGGGCTTGAACTCAAAGAACCGCGAGTTCATGACCTGAGCCGAGGTCGATGCTCAACCAACTGAGCCACCCAGGCGCCCCTAGAAACAGCTTTTGGAGAGTGTCGTAGCTTCACGTGCAGTGGTAAGGAGGAGTAGAGATCCCGTTCTCCCGGTTTCCCCCGCAGCACCTCTGGCGTGACCACACAGACACCACAGTCAGGATATGGACCCCGACACGGTCCACATATCACTTTTTACAGAAGAGTCTAGTGTTGAGTTCTGAACCACCAGGCCCCTCCAATCGGGAGCAAATGACCCCCCGCGGGAGCAGGGAGGCCCAGCAGGGCCACTTCCGCTTTCCCAGCCCCATAGTGAGTCCTATAGCAGCGGCCACCGGGCCTGGAATGAGCACTCTGGCCGACGGAGCCCTCTGCAGGGGTGCTGGCACCCTGCCCTCGTCCTAGAGGCTGAGGCGGGGCTCAGGACGGGGAGGGCCTGCCTTCAGCCCCTGGAGGCCTGGCCCTGTACGTCCCTGGAGGGCATGCGAGGTGCTGTGGGGACGAGTGGCCGAGTGACGGTGGGCAGGGAGGGAGCACCCACCGTGCTGGTGGAAGTCAGGATCCTAGGCAGGGAGAAGACGGAACTCTGGCTTCTTGGGCCTCAGATTCCCCATCCATCAAATGGGGCTTGTGGTAACACCCAACAGAGCTGCTCTGCAGGTAAAGGGAGCAAGTTTGCCGTGCTCCGGCACATAGTAGGTGCTCAGGAAGTGAGCCGTGTGTTGTTACTGCTGCCGCTCCTCTTTTTCCGGCCTTGTTGGTATTTGTCCCCATCCTCCAGCCATCCTGCGAGTTCTGTGAGAACAGGGGACTGGCCAGGGGAAATGCTGAGTGCTTCATCATTTCCTTTCGGGGGGGGGGGGGGATTCATTCCCTCCTGGGACGCAGCCGCAGCCTCACGGGGCTGCCTTCCAGTGGGGAGAGAGCCATCTCCAGCCGTGCTTAGGGCTGGGGCAGGTGAGCCAGGGGCTTGTGGGCGTCCAGAGGGGTGTCTGACCCAAGCTGGGGGGGTGTGGGGTGCTCCTCGAGGAGGGGACAGCGGAGCTGACAGCTGGAGGAGAGGAACCAGGAAGGGGTTGGAGACGGACGTGAGGTGTTCTGGACCAGGGGGCAGCCTGTGCCAGGTGACAGGGAGCTGGCACATTGGACACTTGTGAGTTTGGTCTGGCCGGGTGGTGCCGGGCAAACAGAAAGCAGGGGTGGGCAGGCCCTTGTGTGCCAGGCCAATAACTTAAGCCAGGCCTGGACTTAACCCCAGGGTGTGGACTCAAACCCTGTCCCCACTGGGAAGGACTCCAGGGGGTGCTGCCTCCCTCCCGGGCCTCGCGCCACACCCACCCCCAGGTGGAGCCGCCTGGCAGGATACCCGGGCGTGAGCCTGCCCAGCCAGGGAGGAAGCCGTCGCCTGCCACGGCCCGGCTTCCTGCCATCCACCGGGTCTGTGCACCCGTTCCCAGGGTGGATGAGCCACGGTGACCCTCAGGGGTTAGCAAGGGCCTTTGCACAGGCTTCTGGTTCACTCTGCCAGGCTTTCCCCGGGGGTGGCGTCCCCACGCTTGAAGGCCTGCTTTGACACTTCTCTTCACGCCCCCAGCACAGGAGCCGCAGGGACCTAGCTCCTCGGGTGGCCAGCAGAATGGGCAGGCCCGGCGGGGTCCACTCAGAGCAATCATAGTTACAGATAACTGAGTCCTGGACGGGTGACGTCCTCGCCAAAGGTCACACGGTGACGAAGCGGCAGAGCTGGGATTCGGATCCAGCCCTGTCTGCTGCTGAACTTGGGAGGATCCGAGTTTGTAGAAGGCAGGATAGAAGGTGGAGGGAGGGGTGGGCACAGGCTCCTTTTATTGAGAACTTACTATACCCCAGAGTCACGTGCCCGGGGCTTTATTGCGTATGATCCCGTTTCGAGCACGGCGGCCCAGGAAAGGGGCCGTGACTAGCAGCCGGCGCCCGTGTGGACTTTACTCCTGATGGCGCGCTGCACCCACTTCGTGCGTGTCCGCTCCTGTGACCCTCACAGCCACCCTCTGACGGGGCCGCTGTCAGAAGTTCCCTCCCGTAGAGAGGGAGGGACTCGCCGCCCGGCGTTCCTCCGCCGAGGGTTGGCGGGGCCGGGATTGGAAGCAGGCGGCCTGGCTCTGTGGCCCGTGGTCTTGACCGCCCTTCGGAGGAGACTGAGGGGACGCCGCTAGGTGCTAGCCGCTGTGTGCTGAGCCCCGTCTTCATTACTTGTCCTTCCAGCCGCCCTGCCAGGTGGGACGTGTCCCGTCCCCCCTTTCATAGATGAGAGAAAACTGAGGCTCAGGGAGTCCAGGTTCCCCAGCAAGTCCTCGGTTCTTCTGCTGGGTCTGGGCTGTTCATTGCCACGGTAGACCCAGCCCCCGCTTTCCTCTTAATCCCCTCCCCACTCGGTATTGACTGGAACGTCAGTAAAGTGAGCCTCAGCCGGTGTGGCTCCCACGAGGAACCTAAAGCTGAACACGTGCTCCTCAGATGGGACACTTTTAACGACAGAGCTAAGATTTTTTTTTTTTTAATGTTTATTTATTTATTTTGAGAGAGAGAGAGAGATTGGGGGAGGGGCAGAGAGCGAGGGAGAGAATCCCAAGCAGGCTCCACATTGTCAGCACAGAGCCCGACGTGGGGCTCGAACCCATGAACTGTGAGATCATGACTTGAGCCGACACCAAGAGTCGGACGCTCAACCGACAGCCGCCCCAGCGCCCCAGAGCAAAGGGATTTTAAGAACTCCCGCTTGCACGGGTGAACACGTTTGCCCCGCGGGACAGCCCGGCGTGGGCAGCTCTCATCGCCCGGTGTGCGGATGCTCAAGACTGAGGTCTGGAGGTGAGAAAGTCCGGGGCTGCTCCGCCCGCGCGTGGAGGCCGGGTGGTCTGGCTTCCGTGTTCGTGGAGCCCGGGGCCGGGCAGCCGCGGCGTTCCCCCGTCCTGTCTGCTCCTCTGCGCCAGGCGGGCTGTGCCTGGGCGTTGATGCCTCTTTTCTCCCTCCCCCCCTCCTCCCCCGGCCCTCCCAGGTGGTGAAGGTGAAGCCCCACGACAAGGACGCCAAGATGAAGTACCAGGAGTGCAACAAGATTGTGAAGCAGAAAGCCTTCGAGCGGGCCATCGCCGGCGACGAGCACAAGCGCTCCGTTGTGGACTCGCTGGACATCGAGAGCATGAGTGAGTCAGGCCTGGGTGCCTAGAACATTCCACGTTCTTGCAAGCCCTCTCGGGGCCCTGTGCGCGCTGGGGGATGCGGGCAGGGGCGGCCGCGGTCTGTGGCTCCTGCATTCCTGGGAGCTCCACGGTCCGGCGCTGGGGCTTGGGTTCCCGCGGTTCAGGCGAGGCGGACGAGCCCCTCGTCCCGCCATCGGGGCCTAGCTCCCTAGCGACATCTGTACCGCCCGCCCCGCCCTCACGGCCCCCCTCCCTCCCTCCCCCCCCCCCCCCGCCCCCGTCGGATTTGTGTAGGTCCTCTAGGCGCTCAGACGATTCAGTCCTTCGTTCCACAGATAATTATCGAGCGCCTGCTATGTGCCAAGCGCTGTTCCAGGCACCGGGGGTACGGCTGTGAATAAAATACTCTCAGCCCTCGCGGAGCTGATGCCCTGGTGGGGAGAGAAGGGACTAGACGGTGTCGAGTGCTGTAAAACCACGCAGGCAGCGGGGAGGGGGGTGCTGGAAGAGGGGGCGCGCTGCACAGAGAGGCCAGGCACGGCCAGCCTGAACAGAAGCACCTGGCCGGGGAGAGGACCCTTCACCCTCCGTCGTCCTCTCACCCTGTCTGCCCTGTGCCTCCTCTCGGCCTCACGGTGGCTGTGGCCACTGAGTCTTGTCCCCCTCCTCCCCCATTCACCCCAGCCATTGAGGATGAGTACAGCGGGCCCAAGCTTGAGGATGGCAAGGTGACGGTCACCTTCATGAAGGAGCTCATGCAGTGGTACAAGGACCAGAAGAAACTGCACCGGAAATGCGCCTACCAGGTAAGGCCCCGTCAGGTGCTACACACACCCGTGACCCCAGGATAGCATCGCGGCGGCGCTGGCGGGGCCCAGACTCGGCCACGGAGGGCGGCTCGAGGGGGAGGGTGGTCACGGCAGCCGACGCTGCTGGGCACCGTGCGGACGCGGTCTTTATTCCCGACGCTGCGTTCCCACGGCCGGCATTGCCATTTAGTTCCTTTTATTAATAGTTTTCCTCTCCCTGCCCCATATGTTCACGCGTGTTGTCTCTTCCACGAGATCCTGTGCACGTTTGTCACAGTTATTTTAAAGTCTCTGGTAATCCTACCATCTGGGTCATCTCTGGGTCGGCTTCTGTGGTCTGTTCCTCACGTGTCTCATCATTTTGTGTTGGATGCCAGACATCTTGTGCAAAAGAACAGTAGAGACTGGGCTAAATAAGGAGTTTCTACGGAAGATGGAGGCCCTTTCTTCCGTCGGGCCGCTGGCGCGAGGGGCTGTGTCCATCTGATCTGCCGTCTCGGGCATTTTGCTGGACTTAGCCCACCGCGGGCTTGCGGTGTTTTCAGACTGGGATCGGGACTCTCCCTTTAGCCCTGGCAAAGTCCCAGGGATGTCTTGACGTTGTAACGTCTCCAGCTTCTGGAACTGTGGGAGAGCTCTCTGATTTTCAGCCTCGCGGCCAGATTTTTGGTGTGCCGGGGGAGTTCTGTGCTCTCCCGTTCCGCCCCCACTTTTGTGCTGCCTTGCACCCCGCCTTCCGCGACGGCCGTGTGAGCAAGCCGGCAGGTGAGGGGAGAGGCGTTCGGAGGCGGGGGCTTCTCCGGTCTGTCCGCTGTCACCAACGTACCGCTGGCTTCCCTCACTCTGGGCCTCGGCGCCCCTTGGCCTCTTGCCCTCCTGCCGTGCTGCGGGGATAAAAGCCCCAGGGAAGGTTGCTGTCTGCCGTTGACTCATTTAGATTTGAGCGCACGCTCGGCTCTCAGATGGTTTTCGTAAGATTGGATTTTGTGGGTTCGGGGCCTGTTGCCATTAGCGCAAGAATGACCGTAGTCTACAACTTTCTCCATTCTGACCAGAAGTGGACGCCTTCTACTTTGTTTAACGTTTGGGGGTTTTCCCCCTACCTCTTACCTGTGAAAACTGTCAAACCTGCAGAAAAATCAAAAGAACAGTATAGTTAATATTCTTGCCCCCTTCACCCAAATGCACCAATTAACATTTTGACACGTTTCCTTTCTCTCTCTACGTATGCGTGTGTATGCACACACACTTCTTTTTCTTTCCTTCTCTTTTCTCGGTTTTCTTTTCTTTTCATGAGCCAGAAGTAAGTTGCATCATAACCTGTATCTCCTAAAACCAGGATACTCTATGTGACCACAGTTCAGGTGTCTCACCTTAGAAATTTAGCGTTGATAAAATAATACCGACTAATGCAGACCGTCCACAGGCCATCCACAAAATCTGGAAACACTGACAAATCTATATGACAAGGTCAAGGTCATCTTTAATCTTCACGTAGCAAAAACTAGTATTATCTACATTTCCAGACAAATACTTTAACTCTTTAGCTTACCCAGGTTTCCCCGAATTAGCTGTTTTGTGGTTTTGGTTCTTTTGTGGGATTTTTTGTTTGTTGTTTTAAAGTTTTGTTGGTTTGTTTTTTTTGTTGTTGTTTTTTTTTTTTTTAAGTAATCTCTGTACCCAATATGGGGCTCGAACTAAACAACCCCAAGATCAAGAATCACATGCCCCGCTGACTGAGCCAGCCAAGCGCCCCCGTGTTGTTGGATTTTTCAAAATTCAGAATCCATTGACGGATCAAATACTGCATTTTTATCTCCTTTCATCTAGAACAGTCTCCTGCCCTTTTGGGGAGACTCTTCCATGACACATTTTAGACATGTCCAGGCCAGTTGCTTTGTAAAATGTACCACATCTGGATTCATCTATGTTTCTTCGTGATGCTGATTATCTTAAGAGGAACCCAGAGTCTCTGTTTCCGTGTAAAATAACGCTGATGTTTAGGGGCGCCTGGGTGGCTCAGTTGGTCACACGTCTGACTTCAGCTCTGGTCGTGATCTCACAGTGCGTGAGTTCGAGCCCCAAGATGGTCTCCGTGCCAACAGTGTGGAGCCTGCTTGGGATTCTCTTTCTCTCCCTCCCTGTCTGCCCCTCCCTCACTTATGTCCTCACTCTCAAATAAGCTTTAAAAAAAATAATAATCGTAATGTTTCAGTTTTTTTAATGTTTTGGGGCACCTGGGTGGCTTAGTCGGTTGAACGTCCAACTTCAGCTCGGGTCATGATCTCGCGGTCCGTGGGTTAGAGCCCCGCGTCAGGCTCTGTGCTGACAGTTCAGAGCCTGGAGCCTGCTTCCGATTCTGTGTCTCCCTCTCTCTCTGCCCCTTCCCCGCTCACACTCTGTGTCCCTCTCTTTCTCAAGAATAAGTAAACATTAAAACAAATGTTAAATTTTGTAATGTTTTTATTTATTCTTGAGAGAGAGAGAGAGAATAGGGGAGGGGCAGGGAAAGAGGGAGACACCGAATCCGAAGCAGGCTCTAGGCTCCGAGCTGTCAGCACAGAGCCTGACGCGGGGCTCAAACCCACGAACCGCGAGATCATGACCCGAGCCGAAGTCGGTCGCTTAACCGACTGAGCCACCCAGGCGCCCCAGTAATTCTAACTTTTAAATGCCGTGGCTCCTGCCAGCGCTCACTTGTCTGGCCTCCGCTGCCCGTTCCTTGCCTGCCTCTCCCTCACCCTCCGCTCGGCAGTGTCTCTTGGTCAGCCCAGGCTCTCCGGGGCCCGGGGCGGACAGCAGGCCCTCCCCCAGGCCCCACTCACAGCCCACCCTGCCTTCCAGATTCTGGTACAGGTCAAAGAGGTCCTCTCCAAGCTGAGCACACTCGTGGAGACCACGCTTAAAGAGGTGCGTGCCGTGGGGCGGTGTGTGGACGGGCTGGGGGTGGGGGGCTCCCTGGCTGGGGCGGGGCTGTGGAGCTCAGAAACTCACAGGCCCACCTGGCTTGGTCTGCCTTCCCTCTCCCCCTACCCTGTGTCTCTCCCCTGGATGTCCCTCTCTTCTCCTGGTCTCTGTCCCACCCTTTTCATTTCTGTGTCCCCTGCCTGTGTCTGTTGCATGGTTCTTCTCGGTCCGCCATGACCTCTTGCCCCTCCCCTCACCCCTGCCCCCTCCCCACGTCTCTCTCTGGGCCCCTCCCTCTCCGGTGGCCTCTTTTCTTCCAGACAGAGAAGATTACGGTGTGCGGGGACACCCACGGCCAGTTCTATGACCTCCTCAATATATTTGAGCTCAACGGTTTACCCTCGGAGACCAACCCCTATGTATCCTTCCTCAGAAGAGCAGACCCTCCCTGTCCCTCCACCTGGATTTGGGGGAGGCACCGTGGCCAGAGAGCACAGTGGCAACCCGTGAAGGGAGAAGCCTGAACAGTCGCTCGGGCACGGGGATGTGGGTGGAGTGGCCGGCCAGCGTCAGAGTGGCCAGGGCAGGTCCCCCTGCGCTGTGTGCCCGGGGCAGGTGGCTCAGTCCCTCTGGGCCCCAGCCTCTCTTCGTCTTGAAACGGGGCTGCTACAAGATCAGACACGTAACGGCCCCAGGCACTGCCACTCCCCAGCCGCGTTACCATAGCAGTGACGTCACCTCTTGGTGCGTCAGATTCCTCATTTGCAAAATAGGGATAATGGGGTCTGACTCACTGGGTTGTTGAGACGGGTAAATGGGTTCGTATGTGTGAAGAGCTGCGTGGCCCACAGTCAGAGCTGTGTAAGTGATTGCTGATGTGATGACCGTTGCTTGATGAATGGCCACCAGGCCTGTGAATATCGGGTGGGACGGTCCATGTTCCGTTGCCCCTGTGGCAGACTGACCACCTCATGTCACCCTCCACCGTCCAGTTCCCTGAGCAACAGATGAGGCTGGGGATGTCAGCACTATCCCGCTGAGGCTCCGAGAGGCTGGGCGACTGGGCCAGAGCCAACAGCGAGGAAGAAGACCACAGCCCAGATCCCCTAGCCCTGCTGACATCCCCACTCCTAGGGTGGCACCGGCAGGAGCCGTGGGACATGGGGAGGCTGGGGAAGGAGCAGTGCCCCCCACGCCTTGTTTTCCTTAGCAGAGCAGATATTTAATGGCGACTTTGTGGACCGCGGCTCCTTCTCCGTAGAAGTGATCCTCACCCTTTTTGGCTTTAAGCTCCTGTACCCAGATCACTTTCACTTGCTTCGAGGTGAGCTTGTGTGGCAGGAAGGTTTGGGGTCAGTGTGGCCTGGTGCAAGATGAGCTCACCAGGGAACAAGGGCCACCGGGGGGGGGGGGGCGGGGGGGGCAGGGGCACATGTCCATTAAGAGGTGGAGAATTGGTCTGGGTTGAGGGCTCCATTGAGACGTGGGGAATGGGGCCGGGCTGGGGGCTCCATTGAGAGGTGGGGAATCGGGCTGGGTTGGGGGCTCCCGGGGGCCTGAGCGTCAGCACTCGGCACGTGGGAGGTGCTCGGTGACTGTCTGCTGTGGGCTTCCCTGCAGGAGGTGATAAGAGCGAGCCCCAGCGGAAGAGTTGATGAAGCCAGACACGGGGGCCCGGGCAGCTTCCTTGTCTGCCCCAAGCCCTGGGAGTCCCGGGAGGGCAGAACGAGGTTGTGTGCGGGAAGTTGGGAGGCACAGCAAGGGGCGGGCCCACGACAGGCATCTTGGAGGGGCCTGTGTTTTGTTCCAACCTGCCCCCTTCCAGCCTGGAAGGCACGCAGGTTCTCCAGAAAGGAGCCCAGGGCCCCGGGGGCAAGGGACATACCCATGGTCACTCCAGGCTGGGCCGGGCCTAGGCCTTGTGGCCACCTGCCCAGTGTGTGCCTCTCAGAGAAGGGACTAAGAGCAGTGTCAACACCTCACTGGGTTTCTGGTGTGTGTGTGTGTTGTTGGCCTCAGGCCCCTGGACTCGGGCCCGGGGGTGCCCGTGCAGGGGGTGCTGACCGCTTCGCTCTGCTCCTGGCCAGGCAACCATGAGACGGACAACATGAACCAGATCTATGGCTTCGAGGGCGAAGTGAAGGCCAAATACACAGCCCAGATGTACGAACTCTTCAGCGAGGTGTTCGAGTGGCTCCCGCTGGCCCAGTGTATCAACGGCAAAGTGCTGGTGAGGGCGGCAGGCGGGACCCCTCGGGGCCCTTCCCGCGCCCGCGCCCACGAGGGCCACCCTGAAGCGAGCAGGAGGGTTGGGGTGTGGCCGGTGCCTCCGCTCACGCAGCTGTCCCCGCACTACACCCCAGATCATGCACGGGGGCTTGTTCAGTGAAGATGGCGTCACCCTGGACGACATCAGGAAGATTGAGCGGAACCGGCAGCCCCCGGATTCAGGTGAGGGTGGTGGGCCGGGTGACAGCCCCTTCCCTCCCGGGGCCGCGGCACCTCCTGCGTGGGCTTCCTGCCCTTGGCGGGGATGGCAGGGCCGAGCCTCTGCGTCCTCGCCTGTGACTCGGGTTGGCGCACTTCCCCACGGGGCTGTGCCTGCAAGGGAGTGTTCTCGCGCACCGCGTGGGGCGCGCTCTGGTCACTTGTTTGTGGGTTCTGGAGAGTGACGTACCGGGGCTCCCGTGCTGGTGAGGACAGGTGGCCGAGTACTCACACGCACGCACGCACGACTGTGGGAAGTGTTGCACAGGGCATGGGGAGGGTGGGGTGCTGGGGGTCCGGATGGCCTCTCTAGGAGCCACACCAAGGACCGACTGGGAAGGAGGCACCTGCCACGCAGAATTGTCCCGGGCAAGCACAGAGGGGCTCGAGGCAGGTGTGAGCTTCGCACACGGGAGGAACAGCTGGCAGGGCAGTGGTTTTGGGGTGAGCGGGGATGTACTTAAAGGGGGTTGATGAGGCCCTGCAGAGCCTCAGAGGCCTGGGGGATGAGCTTGGGCTTTGTTCCTAGGGCAGCGGGAGCCCCAGAAGGCTTTGAGCAGCAGAGGGGTGTGATCCGAATAGCACTGTTAAAGGGTCCTCCCCCTGCGGGGCCGAAATACATTGGCCGGATCTGGCGGGGCGGTCACGGGGCTCAGGACCCCATTTCGCGTGCCCCTGCCCAGCCTCCACCCCAACTGCGCTGACGTCCCCTCTCCTTCCCCCACCCAGGTCCCATGTGCGACCTGCTCTGGTCAGACCCACAGCCGCAGGTCAGTGTTCCCCAGGCTGGGCCGGCGGGTGCGGGCTGCGGGCAGAGGGGGTGGGGCGGGCGGCACCCTGAGCCCCCTGTCTCCCCAGAACGGACGCTCGGTCAGCAAGCGGGGCGTGAGCTGCCAGTTTGGCCCCGACGTCACCAAGGCCTTCCTGGAGGACAACCACCTGGACTACATCATCCGCAGCCACGAAGTCAAGGCCGAGGGCTACGAGGTGGCACATGGCGGCCGCTGCGTCACCGTCTTTTCCGCCCCCAACTACTGGTGGGTCCCGCCTCCGACCCATCCGGGCCTCCCTTCCCCACCCGCTGTTGCTTGTGTTGCTGGTTTTTCCGTTAACTTTTTGCGGTAGAAAGTTGCAGAGACACACAAGAGCAGGTAAAACCGTACAAGGAACACCCACGTCCTCGTCACCCGGGTTCAGCAGTTGCCAGCCCGGGCCGGCCTCCGGCCACCCCCACCCTGGGCACCACCGCTTCCGTGCTCCGACCCCCCCTGGTGCCCCTGAACCTTTTCGTGCAACCGGAATTCCACTGTCACTCTGTCAAGTGTCAGATGGGATCACCTGAACGCAGAGTCCCGTTTCCTCGTGTCTCTCAAAAATGGCTCTTTTTGGTTTGATTTCTTCCGAGTAACAGGGGACACATTCTTGGTCTTTCGGTTCCCTGTCCCTCCTCCCCTGTCACTTGTAGGCTTTTGGTTGAAGAAACCAGGCCCCTTGTCCCCCAGAGTTGCCTGTGCTCTGGACCAGGCCGCCTACACCCTGCGGGTGCCAGCCAGCACGTTCCTCTGTCCTCTGTTTCTTGGTGGTTAGAGCCAGGGTGTGCTTGGGTCAGAGTCCAGGCTTTGGCAAGCGTCCTGCCTCCGTGGGGGGACATGTGCCCCCCACCTGTCCCCTGCTTCCCCTTCCGCCTCTGCTCCCCTCCTACCTGAACCTCCTGGGCCCCCCTCCTTTCCCCTGGATTCCTGCCTTTCCCAGTTGTCGTCTCTCACTTCTGTGTCTGGGGCTATCTGTGTCCATGCCTCTCTCTCTCTGCTCTCAACGTCTCTGACTCCGTTTCTGTCAGTGTCTCTGATGGGCTCTGTCCGTCTGTGTCTCCCTCTTCACTGGGACTTTCTGCCATCCAGCCTCCTTGGGTCGCTTCCCTCCAGGCCCCTCCCCAGCCCTTCCTTGTGTTTCCCCCCTGCTCCCCACCCCTGACCAGCTGCTCTGCCCCTGTCCCCACAGTGACCAGATGGGGAATAAAGCCTCCTATATCCACCTCCGGGGCTCTGACCTGCGGCCCCAGTTCCACCAGTTCACAGCAGTGGTGAGTCACCCCCTCTGTCCCCTGCTGTCCCTGGCCTGGGGAGCACAAGGCTGAGGCCCAGTCAAGGACAGAGCGCAGTGCTCAGCAGCTCTTGGGGGGCGGGCTGGTCTCTGCATCTGGTGTTCAGACAACCCCCCTGAAGCTGCCCTGTTTCTGTCTCCCTTGCCCTGTGTGCTCTCGTGTCCCAGCCTCATCCCGACGTCAAGCCCATGGCCTACGCCAGCACGCTGCTGCAGTTAGGGATGATGTGATGTGAGGCCCGCATCCCAGGGCCTGCTCCCCATCTGACCCCAGGCCCAGCCCAGGGCAACGTTGGACCCCCTTTTACTTTGTAAAGTTTGTATTTATTCCCCTTTAGGTTTGCAGAGGGGGTGGGGGGCCGGCCAGAGGGTCCGCTCCCCGGAGAAAGAGAAAGGAGGTGGAGAGGCCAGGGTTGGGGCACGTCCGGGCATTGCGGAGGGAGGCCGCAGCGGGTGGGGTGGGCGGGGCCCAGAGGCTTCCCCGCCTCCCTCGTTTGCATGGCCCCTCCCCCCTGAAGCAATAGGGCCCCGCCATAGGAAGACCCCCCCAGAAGGAGGGTCATCAGGGAGGCCTCGCCTGCGTCTCCCCCTCCTGGCGGCCCCGAGACGGGGCTAGGCTGGGGTTCACCCCCTTCCCCAGCTATTTTATGTCTGTAATTAAATATGTTAAAATAAAGTCATTATTGTAAGTCAGCTTGTCTCAGATGGTGGAGCTGCTGGGATTGGGATGACCACATCATCGGGGGGGGGGGGCCTCGAAGCTCCACCCCCCTCATCTCCCACCTCCCTGGGGTGCCCTGGGGTGCCCTGGGGCTGGGGGCCCGACCAGCCCGGCTGCCCTAGTGTCTGCCCTCACGGTGGGCTCTGGAGGGAGCGACTTGCCGCCCGGGAGGGAGAGCCCCGGGCAGCGGCACAGGGTGCGCTCCGGGGAACAGTCCCGCGAGGCCCGGCCGGAGCAGAAGCTGGAGGAGACTCGTTCTTCCCGCCTCCCCCGCCTTCCCCCCCCCCACCGACGATCCTGTCAGCGAGTATGTGCTGGGTCTGCAGCCTGCCCTCTGTCGCGCACAGCCCGCCAGGGCAGACCCCACCCTGGTTCCTGCAGCACCCGATGGAGACGACTCCCCCACCAAGGAAGACCAGAGGTACCTCCTACCGCTCCGCTTTCCTTCTGCATCAAAGATTAATACCGGATCTTACCCCGGCTGCTCTGCCTGGCCCTGGGCCTGTGGAGAGAGGCCTGTTTTCAAGTTTGAACTCCTCTGGACCCACCTTTTTCCAGGGAGATGTAGACCTGGGGTATTGTCTACGGGCAGGTGGCAACAGTAGGAGGGTTGAGTCCTGTGGGCACTTTGACCCCCTGGGTTGCCTCCCCCAGGGCAGAGATGAGCAGATGGCATTGCTAATTCCACGGTGACATCTGGGAAGGCCCCGCGGTAGGGTCCTCTCTCTGAAGGAAGCATCGTGGCATATGAACGCCCTTCCTGGGGGCCGAGCACCGGGGGTTAGAATATCCCGGGGAAGGTAGGCGTGAATCCCCGTTTGCCGACCCCAGGGGTGTCCCATGGGCGGTGTTGTGGGAGCCCTGCAGGCCTGCGGGGGGATCCCGCCTGCTGAGAAGCTGCCCTCTGCAGGCGCGCTGGGGCTTTGGGTCGCTGAGAGCTGCAGTCAGGAGTCCCCAGGCCGCCCCTCACGTTCAGTACTGTGCTAGAAGAACTCACGGGACTCAGAAAAGTTATTATGGTTCCAGTTTATTACAGCCAGATTAAAATCCGCAAAGACAAGAGGCGCACGGGGGGAGGTCAGGAGGGACCGGCCCGGAGCCCACAGGTGTCCTCCACGTGGTAGGGTCACCCAGCACAGAAGTTCGCTCAAGCCTTGGTGTCCAGGGGCTTTATTGGGGTTGGTCGTGTTCACTGCCTCGCCCCCGTGACTGACCCTAGTCTCGGGAGACACAAGCTGATGTCACGTGTCCCAGGGTCCCCAAACACAAATCACACGTAAGTATAGGCCACCTCGAGTGGCCCAAAGCCCTGGGTAAACAAACACCCTCGTCAGGGAGGACATTCCCAGGGCTTCAAGATCCCCTCCCGGGAGCTGGGCAAGGGTCAAACCTTTCTCTGGTCAAGGTGAGTCCTTTATTGCACAGCTGTGCAACAAACAACTTACTGGCCTTAGACGCCCATGTGTTTGCCTCGGTTCTGTGGGTTGACGGGGCTGGGCTGTGCGGTTCTCAACTTGAAGTCTTAGGCATTTGCGGTCAGGTGACATCTGGGGCTGCCGTCACCCGAAGACCAGCCTAGCCGCACGTCCGAGGTGGCTTATTCCAAGGCCTGGCCGCCGGTGTAGGCTGCCGGCTGGGGCCTGTCACCGGACCATCCACACACGGCCTCCACGTGGCTTGGGCTTCTCGCGGCATGGTGGCCGGGTCCCACGGGGCCGCGCGCACCCCACAGGTCCAGGTGGAAGCCCACACGTCTTCGTGAGCTGGTCTCGGAAGCCGCCCTGCGTCGCTGCCACCGCATTCTGCCTGTCGTCAGGTCCCTAAGGCCGACCCAGATTCAAGGGGGCAGGGAAATAGAAATAAATGCATTTGTTTATGCAAATGCCTGACTATTCAAAGTAGGTTTTCTTGGTTGAGCTCAAGATGCCAGAATTAACTTTAAGCTCAGAGATGCAGTTTTTTCCTGTGGAAAGAGGCCCGTAGCTAGCTATTTAATGTGTCTGCTTCCTGGCTTTATCTGTTAAGGATGGCTCGATTCTAGATTGTGTATTACTGGCATTCCTCATGAAATCCTGCTTGGTTTCTTTCCTTTTTTTCCTTTTTTTTAACCTTTTATTTGGAAACGAATTTAAGCTTAACAAAAAGTTGCAAGAGCTTGTATACCCTTGACCTAGATTCACCTACGCACAAACCATCGGGTGCCGTGGGCTTGACAGTATGTGCGTGTGGTGAGTGCACGCACCCCGTTTTGTCCCTGAGCTACTTGGGAGAAAGTTGCATAGCGCACATACGTCATGGGCCTTTACCCTGGTGTGGTTCCGTGTGATTCTCCTACGAATAAGGGTGTTCTCAGTAGGGCCGGGGGTGGGGGGTGGGGAGCGGTGCCTGGGTGGCTCACTTGGTCAAGCCCCAACTCTTGACTTCGGCTCAGGTCACGATCTCACGATCTCACGATCTCACGATCTCACGTTCATGAACTCCAGCCCCACCCCGGATTCCGTGCTGATGGCCCCGAGCCTGCTTGGGATCCTCTCTCTCCCACTCTCTCGGCCCCTCCCCAACTTGCTCTTTCTGTCTCTCTCAAATAAAAATAAACTTAAAAGAATAAGGGTATCCTCACAGACCCACACTACGCGTAGCCACCACTCACCCCACTTCGCTTACTGTGGAACTTCAGTTTCACAGGGATGGGATGTGTGTACTTAACGGCCACCCGCTGTGTACACATCCGTGTGTGTTGGCTGACCCAGTCATGCCCCGTGTTGTACTTAGCTGTCCTCTTTTTGGTCTTCTTCAATGTGGAATATTCCCTCAGTCTCTTGGTCTTCGATGACATTGACTCGACGAATACGATCCTTCCCCCATCCTACCCTGTAAAGAATGTTTACTGGGGTTTGTCTGGTGTTTCTTCATGAGATTCTGGTTGTGGATCTCTAGCTAAACAGCATGGAAGGGACGTGCCGAAAAACGATGTGTTTGTCGAATATGTTGGCGAATAATTTCCTCCCGGTCTTTCTCTCTCTCTCTCTCTCTCTCTCTCTCTCTCTCTCTCTCTCTTTCTTTATTGTGCTGAAATTTTACCCAGAACATAAAACTTCTGTTCTAAGTCTTCTCTCTCTCTCTCTCTCTCTCTCTTTCTTTATTGTGCTAAAATTTTACCCAGAACATAAAACTTCTGTTCTAAGTCTTCTCTCTCTCTCTCTCTCTCTCTCTCTCTCAGAAGGACAGAGGAGAGATGTGTTGTTGGGGGAAGATCTCAGGAAGTCCATTAAGTGTCTGTTTGTTTTTTAATCATTTATTTTTGAGAGAGAGACAGAGAGGGAGCGCGCGAGCAGGGGAGGGACAGAGAGAGACAGAGACAAAGAATCCAAAGCAGGCTCCGGGCTCTGAGCTGTTAGCAAAAACCCAATGTGGGGTTCAAACTCACGGACTGTGAGATCACTACCTGAGCCAAAGTCAGACACTTAACTGTCTGAGCCACCCAGGCGCCCCAGTAAGTCTGTAAGTTTTAAGGAATCAGTAGGGACAGATGTATATGAGGTCTGCAGAGGTTCAAGGCAGTTAGTTGAACAACAGAAAACTCACCAATGTCTAAATTCTGAAAAGGAGTTTGGCCAATAGATGCCCATGAAAACAAGTAATTAAGACGCAGGGCTGCAGATACTGAGATTCTGGTTAGAGATTGTCAGGGTCCCCGAGCTGGGGACACGGGAGGCACACAGGGGTGGTGGAGGGGGGAGGCATTGAGGTCAGGTGTAGACACCGTGACCTGTGGTCATATCAGAGGCCACTGGAAGGTCTTGGGGTTTGAGCAGGAACAAAGGTGGGGCCCCTGGAGTCATGGGCGTGAATGAGAGGCCCCTAAGATACCTCACTACCTGAGGAGGGCCCGCTGGACTGGGGGTTGGCTGCAAAGGAGAAGCCTCCCACCCCCGCTGGCCGCAGTGGACCCAGGCAGCTGCCCCGTTGGACAGAGTTGAGACTCGGAGGTGACAGCACCTGGGTGTTTCTCTTTCTCTTGGTTCCTTTCAAGCTGTCTTCTCTTCCCCTTCACGCCTCCCTTTCCCCCAACCCCCATCTGTCACAGGCATGATTAGGTCATAGGCCCAAGCTCTGGCCACCAGGGACAAGGAAAGTTTATTGGCCCCCACAGCACAGGGTGGGTGGGATGTGCTGATGTCAGGGGACATCAGGTGCTCGGCAGCCAAAGTGACAGATCGCCCCCGCTCCCCAACCACCACACGCTGCGCCTGTGGGGCCCTCTGCTCATAACCCTCCCGTAGCTCCCATCTCCGTAAAAGCCAGGTTCCTACAGGGCTCCTTGGTGTTCTGGAACCTTCCAGGCACGCTTGCCTCGGAGCCTTTGCATTTGTTCTGTCCTTTTCCACGGTGCTCTTTCTCGCCTACTTAAATATCTCCCCCCTGTCCTTCAGTCTCTGTTCAGAGAAGCCTGCTCCGATTGTACCAACTGAAACAGTGACAGTGCCCCACCCTCGCCACCTTCCAACATACTGTCCAACGTTTGCTGCTCACGTTTGTGGCTTGTGTCCCGACTAGAGCATTGGCCCCCAAGGGCAAGGGCTTTCTGTCTTGTCCACAGCTGTGTCCTCAGTGCTGGAACAGCCCCCGGCACAGTGTGGAACGAGTCACTGCCGTGATCCGTGCCCCAGATTGCTCTCCTTCTGGCATGGCCCTGCTTTTCCACAGCCTTCTGTGTGTACCAGCTGAGGCAGCAGAGAGGTGGAGCCGTTCGCCTCAGGGCACACAGCAGCGGAGTCAGGATTTGAGCCGCAGGTCTGCCTAAATCCAGAGTTAACAACCACAAGGCTAGAGGCCCAAAGGGTGAGAGGAGCCAGCTTGAGGAACTTGAACGTGAATGTGGGTGGAAGCGGTGGCCAGGGAGGGGGCGGGGGGGGGGGGGGGAGTGTGAGGGTCTACCTCAGGATGAACCTTCCAGGGTCCTGGGGAGCTCGAGGAAGCCTCAGACACTGCTGGGGGGCGGGGGGGGAGGTAAAGCAGGATTGTCATGGCGCCTCTGGGAACTGGCTTAGCAGCTCCTGACGCCCAGCAGCCCCACTGCCCGGTGACTGTGCGAAAGAAGTGAAGACAGGTGTTCACGCAAACACTCGTGCACGAACACTCACAGCAGCACTGTTCACAGTGGCCAAAAGGCCGGCACAAGGCAAACAGCCATCGGTGGTGGGCGGGTGAACAAAACGTGGATCCGGACCGGGAACTATGAACTCGGCCACTAAAAGGCACAGAGTTTCCACACGAGCTACGACATGAACCTTGAAAGCGCGCTAAGCAAAGAGGCCAGACACAGAAGGCCACATACAGTAGGATCCCAGTAGTAGGAAACGCCCAGGACAGGTACGTCCCTGGAGACAGAGAGCAGATTGGGGGTGGCCAGGGCTCGGGGAGGGGATGACGGGGGTGACTGCTAATGGGGCAGGGTTTCTTTCGGGCCAGGGGATGCTTTGGAAGTAGAAAGATCTGACAGTTGTATAACATTCTGAATGTACTAAACGCATGTGGATTGTGCACTTGATTGATTGAGCGCACGCCCGGGTGAGCCGGGGAAGGGCAGACGGAGACAGAGAGAATCGTAAGCAGCCTCCACGTCCAGCCTCGAGCCGACGCGGGGCTCCAGCTCACAACCATGAGATCGTGACCTGAGCCGAAACCAAGAGTCGGACGCTTAACCGACTCAGCCCCCCAGGTGCCCCCAAATTGTGCACTTTACAACGGCTTGCATGAGGGGCGCCTGGCGGGCTCAGTCGGTTAAGGGTCCCGGACACTCTGGGTTTTGACCCAGGTCGTGATCTCACTATTTGTAGGATCGAGCCCCACGTCGGGCTCCACATTGACAGCACGGAACCTGCTTGGGATTCTCTCTCCTCTCTCTCTCTCTGTCCCCCACCCCCCAAATAAATAAAAATTTAAAAAAATAATAACATAAGTAAAATGGCTTACACGGTAAATTCTATGTGTATTTCGCCATGATAAAAAAATAAACATGGGGCCGGCATTCGCAAAAACCAAAACAGGCATGCGCTTAAAAACAGGGATGTAGGGGGCGCCTGGGTGGCTCAGATGGTTAAGCGTCCGACTTCGGCTCAAGTCATGATCTCAGGGTTCGTGAGTTCAAGCCCCGCGTCCGGCTCTGGGCTGACAGCTCAGAGCCTGGAGCCCGCTTCGGATTCTGTGTCTCCCTCTGTCTGCCCCTCCACTGCTTGCACTCTGTCTCTCGCATGTCTCACAAATAAACATTAAACACATTTTTTTTAATTAAAAAAAAAAAAAAACCAGGGACATAGGATGAAGACATTGGGGGAAGGAAGTCAGGCAGCTCAGGAACACCGCTCCCCCTGGCCTTGCAGAGACCCTGGGTGGGTGACAACCTCGTGAGTCCCGTGGGCTCCCTCCCACCTCACTCCATCCTCCCTGAGGGAAGGCCTTCAAGGACCCCCAACACCAGTGCCGGCCGGTTTCCTCCAAAGTCGCGGGTTCGAGGGGTCAGTAACCTAACGGATGTGGATGTATGTTTGGGGGTGGATCATCATCCAACCCACTGTAATATATATGCCTGTGTCTATAGCCGTTGCGACATCCTTATCTGGCTCCAAATACGCATCTACAGCAGTATCCGTATCTCTAAGCCTATCCTTGTCTATATGCACATTATTACCCGTATCTGTATCTATATCCCTGTGTCTATGTGACCAAGGTTATAAGTATACGATAACAAGAGGAATTAACAAATAACAAGAGGAATTAACAAATAACAAGAGGAATTATCTTATTTGTGGTTGAAGGACCCTAGCTGATGTGTCTTTTTATGATTTTGTGTTCATCTAAATCCTTCCGAAGAGTATATGTTCGTTTCGTAATTAAAAAAAAAAATAAATAAAATAAAAAAAGAAATCTGTCACTCTTTTGAGGAATACAGAGAAACCTCCACGGTGTGCTCAGGATAAACCCCCTAGCAGAGCTCAGAAGGATTGGGCACAGTCTGGCCTCGTCCTGCCACAAACCCCCTTACCCCGGTTATAGCTAAATTCAATAACTTGAGTCTTTTATATCTATAGCTTATTTTGTTTTTAGGCTCTAAAACAATACTCTGCATTGCACGTGTCCATTGGCATGTGTTTGGATATATTAAATATGGGGGAGAGGGGGTGCGTGGAATCCATCAAATTCAGAGCGAAACCAAACTGAACATTAAAAAATAATACAGTAGCTGGGGCGCCTGAGTGGCTCAGTCGGTTGACTATCCGACTCTTGATTTCCGGTTGAGTATCCTGATTCCCAGGGTTGTGGGATCGAGCCCCGCATCGAGCTCCTTGCTGAGCGTGGAGCCTTCTTAAGATTGTCTCTCTCTCGTGTGATGCTAAGTGAAATAAGCCATACAGAGAAAGACAGATACCATATGTTTTCACTCTTACGTGGATCCTGAGAAACTTAACAGAAACCCATGGGGGAGGGGAAGGAAAAAAAAAAAAAAAGAGGTTAGAGTGGGAGAGAGCCAAAGCATAAGAGACTCTTAAAAACTGAGAACAAACTGAGGGTTGATGGGGGGGTGGGAGGGAGGGGAGGGTGGAGGATGGGTATTGAGGAGGGCACCTTTTGGGATGAGCACTGGGTGTTGTATGGAAACCAATTTGACAATAAATTTCATATATTGAAAAAAAAAAAAGATTGTCTCTCTCTCTCTCTCTCTGCCCCTCTCCAGCTCGAATTCTCTCTCTCTCATTCTCAAAAAATAATACAAATAATAATAATAAAGCAGCTAGAGAAATGAACGAGGCCAAAACTAAACGCGAGGTAACAATCGTGGCCCAACCCCACCAGTCAGAAATATCTGTAAAAATTCAAGTAAGTGTTTGGAGATTCAAGTAACAAAGCATCTGCTCCGATCTGGTCAGACTTCCCAGAGCCCTGCTGGGTCTCAGCCCAGGAGCTGGCGCTCACAGCTCCTTGGAAACCCTCTTCCCCACGCCTCTTCTGCAGATGGGGAGTCTGGTCTCAGGCCCAGCGCTCGCAGGGCGAGACCAAAGACTCCACAGTCACTGTCATTTTCCTGTCGTGGGACACGCTTGGCAACAGCGGTCTGTTAACCCCTGAAGAAAGTCAGGGCTAGTTTTCCCCTCTGGCTTCAGTCAGCAAACACTTTCTTCCATCATCTACACAAAACTTAGAGGGCGAGCCTGGGGAATCAAGTAAGAATATAAAGAGAAAAATAATTTGACGAGACGCTGTCATGGTAATGAGAGACCGTGGGCTTCCAGGCGAATGGAACCAACAGAAGAATTTTGAAACAAATCCACCTTCTTTTCTTGTCCATTATATCCTTTAGTTGCTAGCTGCCTAGTTGAAGACGTGAACAGAGCGGTTCACGGAAGATGATTTGCCAGCTTTTCATCAGAGCGACCTTACTGCTGTGGCCTATAGTCCGAACTCTTTTTTTGTTTTGTTTTGTTATTGTTTTTGTTTCTGAATTCTTATTAATTTCTTTATTAAACAATTTTTTAACGTTTATTTATTTTTGCGAGACGGAGTATGAGCAGGGGAGGGGCAGAGAGAGCGAGGGAGACACAGAATCCAAAGCAGGCTCCAGGCTCTGAGCTGTCAGCCCAGGGCCCAACGCGGGGCTTGAACCCACGAACCGCGAGATCGTGACCTGAGCCGAAGTCGGATGCTTAACCGACTGAGCCACACAGGCGCCCCTGGTTGGTGTTTTGTTTTGTTTTGTTTTGTTTTGTTTTGTTTTAAGAAAGAGGGGTGGAGGGGGGCTTGATCTGACAACCGTGAGACCATGATCTGAGCCGAAATCAAGAGTCAGACGCTCAACTGAGCCACCCAGGCACTCAAGAATTCTTATCTATGTCTACAGAATCTTATTCAAGCTAAGCTCTTGCCACAGTTTATTGTACTGTTTAGAAAACACTTTTCCCATTATAAAATATAATACTGTCCCAGTGCAGACGCCCTAGAAAACACAGAAAGTGCTCTCCACTGCCCGCAAACATTGCTGCTAACAAGTCCTTCCTGGCCAGTACCCGAATATCACTTCCCCTACCAGTAGGGGCAGTCTATTTCCCCTCCCTTGACTCTGGGAGGTTCCTGGTGACTTGTTTTGACCAAAAGAATATGGGAAGTGATACTGTGTCAACGTGGGGCCTAGGCCTTACCAGGCCTGGCCACTCCCACCATTGCCTTCTTGGAAACCAGCTGCCATTTTGCGCGGCAGCTTGGGCTTCCAGACTGAATAATGAAAGATCCCTTGCAGGGAGAGAGACCAGGTGGAGGAGACCCAGCTCGAGCATGCTGGCCACCAGCAACCCCCCTCCCGCCCCCACCCCGTCGCCAGCTGACCGCAGCCACAGGTGAGACCAACCGAAGAACCACCCAGTGAACCCAGTTGGAATTGGGTAATAACTGGGTCATGTAAATACGATTGTAACAATCATTACTGTCCCAAGGCCAAAGCTTCGGCTGGTGGTTATGGATAGTTGAAACAGATGACCCTCGTATGCCACCCCCCCACCACCCCCCAACCCGGAGAGGAACGCCGCTAACATTTTGATGTAGGTACCTCCACATTTCTTTTTCCTGTGCCCAAAAGCATAATTTAAAAATTAGCAACAGAGGGGCCCCTGGGTGGCTCAGGCGGTTTAGCGCCGGACTTCAGCTCAGGTCATGAACTCACTGTTGGTGGGTTCGAACCCCACATCAGACTCGCTGCTGTCGGTGCAGAGCCCGCTACAGATCCTCTGTCTCCCTTGCTCTCTGCCCCTCCCCCCACTCATACTCTGTCAAAAATAAATATTAAAAAAAAAAAAAAAAGGAATATGTGGAATCTACAAAATAAACATCTTGTCATTATTTTTGCATGCCAGGAAAACTATCCAAAATGACTCTATTAATAGTTGAGCTGCAGGGTCACCAGGGTGGCGCAGTCGGTTAAGCAGCCGACTTCGGCTCGGGTCATGATCTCGCGGTTCGTGGGTTCAAGCCCCGCGTCAGGCTCTGTGCTGATGGTGTGGAGCCTGCTTTGGATTCTGTGTCTCCCTCTCTCTCCGCCCCTCCCCTGTTCACGCTCTGTCTCTCTCAAAAAATGAATAAACATTAAAAAAAAAAAGTTAAGCTATAACAGGAAGGATGACAATGTTCCCCTCTCAGCCACCAGGAGGGATGCTGAGCTCCTCGGGGCTCTAAGGATCAAACCCAAATTGACCAACTTAACATGTTCATGCCGCGTTGCCTTACTACTTTGTCCGCAAGGCCCAGTGGACAGTAGCAACTTTTTCGAGCCCCTCCCCAAAATGTGTAAGCCAGGAAAAAAAAAAAAAAAAAAAGTATCGATTCCCTAAATCGGGAAAGAAACCACCAAAGCAAAGTTAGTGAATGCTCCTTTAAATGCCTGACAGTGAGGGGTGCCTGGGTGGCTCTGTCTGGTGAGCGTCCCACTTTGGCTCAGTCATGATCTCGCGGTTCCTGAGTCTGAGCCCGAGTTGGACTCTCTACTGTCAGCACGGATCGTCTGTCCCCCTCTCTCTCTGCCCCTCCTCTACTCGTGTTCTGTCTCTCTCTCTCTCAAAAATAAACATGAAAAAAATAATAAATGCCTGACAGTCAAGTAACCATTAAATATGCCTACATGTCTCTACATTTGAGAACAATTTAGGTTAGCTTTGCCTCAGTCCGCAAGAATTCTTGAGAGGGCAGGGTGAGTGCAGAGAAAACAGAGCCAAACTTAAATGAAAATACTGCTGTGGAAAAGAGTCTGGCAGTTCCCCAAGAGGTAAAACAGACTTACCACATGTGAGGGGCTGACTTGCGTCCCCTCCGAGTTCGTATGTTGAAATCCTAACCCCTAGCACCTCTGAATGTGAGCGAACGGGGACAGTGAGAGGTGGTTAAATGAAATCAGTAGGGTGGACCCTAACCCACTATGACTGGTGGTGGAGGGGCAGAGAGAGAGGGGGGGAGAGAGAGAGAATCGCAAGCAAGCTCCATGCTATCAGTGCAGAGCCCCACGCGGGGCTCAATCTCATGAACCATGAGATCATGACCTGAACTGAAACCAAGAGTCAGATGCTTAACCCACTGAGCCACCCAGGGACCCAAGGTTGTTTTATTTTATTTTTTTTATTATTTATTTTTAAATTTATTTTTTTATTTTTGAGAGAGAGAGCAAGCACGCACAAGGCGGGAGGAGCAGAGACAAAGAGGGAGACATAGAATCCAAAGTAGGCTCCAGGCTCTGAGCTGTCAGCACGGAGCCCAATGCGGGGCTCAAACCCACAAACTGTGAGATCATGACCTGAACTGAAATCAAGAGTTGGGCACTTAACCAACTGAGCCTCCCAGGCGCCCCCCAGCTCATGGTTTTTTAATGGTCATGCAACAGTCCATGGAGTTTACAGGTAGTAACTAAACTGCTATAGTTAAACAGCTGTTTTTTTGTGATTAACATTGTCAACTGAAACCAGACCTATATACATCACAGTGGCGTCCACCAATGGTGGGTGCTCTCTTGGATGGATGGATGGATGGACGGACGGACTGATGGAAGAATCAATGAATTCATTAATCAATGAATCAATGAATGGCAGGAGTGGTGCTGCTGAAGCCTGCCTGACATGACTTTTAAGAGTTTGGAATTTGAGTATGTGAGACCCATGACTTCCTGTCCTTCCACTTCCCTGCTTAGTGGACTTGGCAAGCTCCCCCACCCTTCTCCCTACCAAGCCTCAAGTTTGTCATCTGGAATATGGGTATATTAATAGCATCACCCAGCTTTCTCATTTCTCCAGTCTCACAGGTGTAAAGCAATAGCTCGTTGTTATTTCTTTCATATATCTCTAATTTCAATGATTTTTGAGCATCTAACCATGTTCAGATGAGCCTTTGAGCTGCCCTCTCTTTTACATTGCCTGTTCGTATTCTCACCCATTTTTGTCTTGTATTTGCCTTCTTTTTCTCCTTGATTTGCATGAATGCCATGTACATTTCTCATAGTGTGTTCCCAACATGTAGCAATTTGTGGTGCTCCTTTTCCATTCTCTGTGTCTTTACTGTGTCTATAATGAGACATTAACAGAAACGCTTGATCTTTAGAATTTTTGTCCCGCTTTATTGATATAAATTGATATAATTGATATATAGCATTGTGTAAGTTTAAGGTGTGCAATGGGATGATTTAGTATATGTATATACTGCAGAACGATTACACAATAAGGTTAATTAACACACCCATCACTTCACATAGTTACCATTTATTTTGTTGTGCGTGTGTGGTGAAAACTTTTAAGAGCTGTTACTCTCTTAGAAACCCTTAATTTTGATATAATCAGATTTCACCTGGATTTTGCCTGATGGCTTATATTTTGAAGTTTTGTTTAAGACGTACTTCTTGCTTACCCCAAATCCCCAAGTTCATTAGGATAGTTCCCTGCATCCTAGTCTTCTGAGCTAGATGGTTGTGTGTGTGTGTGTGTGGGGGGGGGGGTTTGCATAGAGTTCTAGAGTCCACCTTTGTGCAGAGCAGTGTGAATTAGGGATTTGATTAGGGAATTAATTTATTTAATTTATTTAATTAGGGAATTAATAAATGTATTTATAAGTATTATAAATATATAATATATAATATTATATTTTAAATATAATAATTTTATTATTATTTAAAAATTTTATTATTTATATATTATACATGATATAAATATATTAATTAAATTAATTTAATTAGGGAATAAATAAATATATAATATAATATAAATATAAATATATAATATTATATTAATTATTTATATATTATACATAATGTAAATATATTTATTTTATATTTATATTATATATAATATAATATATTTATTTATTATTTATTTATATTTATTATTTATATATTATACATGATATAAATATATTAATTAATTTAATCAATTTAATTGGGGAATTAATAAATATATTTTATTATAAATATATAATATATATTATATTTATTTTTATTTATTATTTATATATTATACATAATATAAATATATTTATATTATATATATTTATTTATATTTATTATTTATATAGTATACATAATATAAATATATTAATTGATTTAATTAGGGAATTAATACATATAAATATATAATATATATTACATTGTATTTATTATTTATATATTATACATAATATAAATATATTTATTTTATATTTATATTATATATAATATAATATATTTATTTATTATTTATTTATATTTATTATTTATATATTATACATAATATAAATATATTAATCGATTAATTTAATTAGGGAATTAATAAATATATTATTATTATAAAATAAAATATGTTTACTCATCTTTTCGTGAACCATCTGCGCTTTTCAAACAAAAACCTCCTCTGACAGTTATCTGTTTATACCTTAAAAAGCACCAGTACTGTGGTTGCCAAACCAGGAGCTAGTGTGAATTTTTTATTGAAACACAGCGCCATCTGTCGGACACTGTGCGAACTACCAGCTCAGGTAGTTCGCTGCTCGACCGCTTCGCGCCAGGCCTTTCGATGACGTCATATGTTCGTGAAGCTGCGTTTTCCTGGGTTGCAGAGAGTAAAAAGCAAACCCCAGGCGAAGATCAATGCGACAGTGAGCGAAAGCGGCGGTGCTCAGTTCGATCTCAAGGTTTGAGAAGTTGTGCAGCGCCCCCACCGGCGCACACATCCCATTAGTAAATAATTATGCTTATTTAAGAATGAAATTAAAATACTGGCTTTTTCTTTCAACTTATATATAAATATATTTATTTCTTTTCATATGGTTACTAAGCCGTTAGGACATAAGGACTTACCAGGTTGTTTGGACCGAACTGGATAATAAATGAAGCTGTTAGGTATTTATTTGGGGGCACCACGGAAACATGACCGAAACATTAAGAGCCCATGCCCAGAGCAAGTTTGGGGCTGCACAGGGATTGAGAGCTGGGGTCCTGGGGTCAGAAGACCTATGTCTGCAGCCTCCCCTTGCCACTCTTGGAACTTCTTGGAACTTCTTTGCCCGTCAAACGGGAATCATAAACGTGATGGAAATTAATGAGACAAGTTCAGGTAAAATTCTTAGACCATTCCCGGCATGTCGTTAAAGGCAATGGATGGCAGATTTATACTTATTTCTTTCGCGAACCAAAATGGAGTCATTCAACACTCATATTGCCACCAATGGCTTTTTTTTCTTCACTTAATATTACCTGGACGTTTTTTCCAGGTCAGCCCTTAAAGGACGTAGATTATTCTTTCCAGTGGCTGTGCAGTTTGACGGTTACTTCCTTTTTCCTCACTCTGCATCCTTTGGGTTCTTTTTTTTTTTTTTTTTTTTAATTTATTTTTAAGTAAATGTCTGTACCCAGCGTGGGGCTCAAACTCACCACCCCAAGATCAAGAGTTGCGTGCTCCACTGACTGAGCCAGCCAGGCGCCCCTACTTCAGGCTCTTTCCTTTTTTTTTTTTTTTTTAATTTTTTTTTTTAACATTTTTATTTATTTTTGAGACAGGGAGAGACAGAGCATGAACAGGGGAGGGTCAGAGAGAGGGAGACACAGAATCTGAAACAGGCTCCAGGCTCTGAGCTGTCAGCACAGAGCCCGACGGGGGGCTCGAACTCACGGACCGCGAGATCATGACCTGAGTCGAAGTCGGCCGCTTAACCGACTGAGCCACCCAGGCGCCCCTTCAGGCTCTTTTTAAAGTAAACTTCAGAGAAGTCAAGTTTCCTGGGGTTCCCTTGAGCCTTTGCTGGAGACTTACAAAGGATTGCTTTGCCTCCCCCTTAAAATAGGTTCTCCTTCTCCCCTCAGACCCTCACCCTTTAGTGACTTCTCTTTGTCTCAGAAAGGACTTCCTTGGGGCGCCTTGATGGCTCAGTTAAGCAAGGGACTCTTGATTCTGGCTCAGATCATGATCTTGTGGTTTGTGAGTTCCAGCCCCGAATCAGGCTCCGTGCTGGTAGCTTGGAGTCTTTTTGGGATTCTCTCTCCCTCTCTCTCTGCCCTTCCTCCCCATTCTCATGCTCGAGTTCTCTCTCTCTTTCTCTCTCTCTCTCCCTCTCTCAAAATAAGTAAATAAATAAACTTAAAGAAAGAAAGGACTTCCATTTCCTCCTCCCAGCTCTGGTGTCATAGCTCTGCCACCTCCAGACCCTGTCACCCTGGGCAGGTTCCACTGGACATGTCCCTCAACTTCCCCGAAGCTGCTTCCTCATCTGTATAACGGGGTTAATAATAGAACCCACATCCCCCAGCTGCTGAATTATATAGGTCAGCATCTAAGGCTATGAAGGACATGCCTTATGGCCTGAAGGCCCTGTTAGGGGCTGGGGGGTGGGGGGGAAGGCTGCCTGGCTGGAGGCCCCTGCCCCCATTCTCATTAAGGGGACCAGCACCTTGTCGCCACCGTCTCTTTTGGGAACCTTGGCCAACAGCAGAGTAAAGAGCTGTGAAGTCACAGAGGCCGGATTGGGAGCTTATCTGTAGCTTAGATGCTGTGTGACTTAGGAAAATGAAACAGTCTTTCTGTGCCTTGCTTTCCTCCATCCGTCTTGGTTAGTTAGGTCTCATCTCGCTGTTGATGCCAAGGGCGGGTGTGTGGAGCGCTGAGCAGGGGCCTGGCAGGCAGCGGGGCTGAAAAATTAGCAATGGTTGATATAGTTCCTCCTTTCTCAAGGCTGGAGGTGGACACGCCGAATTCGATATTTGTTGGGTCAGAGCGCCCTCTGGTGGGCACAGGAAACCACAGCTCAAGGAAAGGGACTATGGAACCGAAGTTTAAGGCGAGAATTAATCCAGTTCCTTCATTCAGCGAACTTCCTGGAACCCCTTCTGCCTGCGGGGTGGTGCTGGAGACCCATCAGTGCCCGTAATAGTCCTGGGCCCGCCCTCCTGGGGCTCACAGTTCAGAGGCTGAGACATTAGTGACAGCCCAGAGGGGCCACCTGACTGATGGGGTCCGGGCCCGTCAGGCTGGAATGAGACCCCGGTACAATACAGGCCAGACCTCTCCAGACCTCCTGGGCCATGATGAGGAGCCGGGCTCTGTGTCTCCCTGGGTGGGCTGGTGTATATGTGAGAGCGTGAATGCGCCTCGGTGTCTGTTAGAAAGTGTGAGTTGTGACCGAGTAGGTATCTTATGAGTTTCTGATGAGCGTTTTGTGAGCCTGTGTGTGTGAGCGTGCTAGTGTGATTGCGACGCAGCGGACACGAGCCTACTCCGCACCTTGGAGTCACCAAACCTCCCTGCGTCGGTGCGAGGAGGGGCCACTGGGAGCTTGCACCGCCTGACCGGGCTCCCAACGTTTAGACGTCACCCTCTTGTAATCCCCCGCATCCTGGCGATTCTCAAGCACAGGGTCACTGACTGCTGTGCTCCTCAAGCAAATAACCGCAAAATAAACAGAAACAAACACAGCAACACAAGCCCTGTGAAGACCGAAAACCACAAAGCCCAAGGGTGGGTGGTGATGATCTCAGCTATTCTTTCCCAGGAAATCCACGTTCGTATTTATCCAGACGCTACTTCCTAACTCAGCTCCGTCAGGCTTCTGCGCGTTCTCACCAACCGGTGCGGCGCTCCGAGACTCCTGGGGGTGCGACCAGGTCTCAGAACAGCCGGAGGGACCAAATGAGGCTCCTGGGGGTAGAAGGCGACCCCCTCCCGCCACCCTTCTTTCCCCAGCCTGCAAGATCCCGGACGCAAGCCCACGCAAGTTGCGGTTCCCGGGATCCCCACCAGGGGGCGCTCCCCGGCCGCTGGACCTGGAGGCTTCGGAGCGCGCAGGGGTGCAGTCGAAATACCGTGCCAGGATCCATTCGGCTCCGAATTGGGATTGAGATTCAACACTGATGACAAAAATAGCGCCAGCTAGAAGGTAGATGATTTTGCCTAAGGTCACACGGCGCAGGAGTGTGAAAGCAGGCGGTCTACATCTGTGTGACTCCAGAATCCGTGATGTTTCTCCCTTGGGGTCCCCCCCCACCCGACCCCCCCGCAGGTTTCCCGCGGAAGGGGGAAAGCGTGGGGGTGTAGGGGTGCTGCCTGAGGTGAGCTGGGATAGATCGGGAGGGCCCTGAGTTACCAGGCAGAGGCCGGTATGCCGCCTGTGGATGAGACTCGCTTCCGGCGGGGGTGGGGGGTGGGGGGCGGGAGGGGGAGGGGAGTCCAGCTCAGCCTAGGGCCGCCGCTCTAAGACGGAGCGATTCACCGCCTCTCCCGCCCGCCAGAGGGCGCTAAGAGAACATGATACCCATTTTCAGGTGGGTCGACCGAGACCCTGCGAGGTCAGTAGCCAGCCGAGGGTCAGGCGGAGGGTGGGCAGAGAGTGGCAGTGACCCCCAGCAGCCCCATTCCAAACACCTGTACTCCTGCTGCATCGTTTCAGCATCTCGCCCTGCTCCCCCCGACCCCGTAAGGATGGGGGACCGAAAGTGTCCCCATCTGTCTCCAAAATGGCCTCTCCCCCTCCACTTGCCAGCTCGCCATCAAGCGCCTGGTCCTTTCCACATGGAGACGTGGGGTCTTTTTCTGCTCCGTTTGAATCTGGGCTGGCCTTCTGACTCGGTTTCACCGAGAAGTCAAGCCCCACCCAATCACTCCTTTCCCCAAACCCTCTGATGTTTTCCTAGATCTCTAAAGGCCAAAGCAAAACTCGTAATGGTTGGACATGTTCTGTCCAATACCACTGGGCAATCGGGACAATTTAAAATTGAATTGATTGAACTGGTTAAGTGTAAGATTGAACATCCACTTCCTCAGCCATATCAGTGACGTTATAGGTGCTCAAGAGCCACATGGGGCGGCTGGTTACCATCGCAGGGAAAGTACAGGACATGTCCGCCATCACGGAAAGTTCGCTTGGACAGCACCGCTCGGCTTCTCTGTCCCCATGTGATCTGCCTCAGTGCCACCACTCTCCCGTGGCTTCAGACACCCAGATCTCCTCGCTGTTCAGGGAACACTGGGGGCCTGTTCCTGCCTCAGGGCCTTTGCACCTGCTGCCCACCCCCACCCCTTCCGCGGCCTGGAGTGCTTCTCCCCAGGATGTTTGCACGGCTCTATCCTTCACTTCATTCCAGCCTTTGTCCAACTGTCCCAGTCCCAGGGAGGGCTTCCCCGACCACCCCGCGAAAAATGTAACCCTCCCCTCACATGCCCCCTTTTTCAGAGCTCTGACAGCCACCTGCCACACCCACGTGTTTCCAGATGACCCACTGACTGTATCTGTCGGGGAGGGGGGTTCGTGGAAGGAATGGGTGACGCGGCCATCGCGGGCCAAAGTGCAAAAGGGCAGGGCAGGTGGCCCAGGGGCCCCCGGGGGAGGTACCGCCGCAGCCCGGAGCCCAGGTCGCCGCGCTGAAGGGTTCCACCGAGCAGCAGACTTCCCCGAGGAGGGACCCGGGAGCCCCGGGCCCGCGTTCCTGCCTCCCACGCCGCAGCGCGAGCGGCTCCGGGAGAGCGTCCCCTGCCCCCGCCTTCCCGCTGTCCCCCGCGCCCGAGGGCCCGCGGCCCCGAGGACACCTCTCGGTGGCGGCCGGGAGGAGGCGGGAGGGACGGGGCGGGCCGCGCGGGACCCGGAGCCAGGCCCGGTGCTCGGCGCTGGCGCGGCGGCAGGACGCACGCCAAGTGCAGACCCTTGCGGAGCGTCGTGGGCCCGGGGACGGACAAAAGACGCTGCCGGAGAAGTGCACGCGGATGCACGACACCGGGAGGCCGCGGGGCGAGCATGCGCGGCGCAGGGTTTGCGATCGGCGCCTAGTTCGGGGGCCGGGGGGCCAGGCAGCCCTCGCTGACAAGGCGACCTTTGAGCGAAGAGCCGAAGAGGTGAGGGCTGGGGCGGGCGGGCGCCCGAGGGAGGCTCCCTCGGGAGGCGCGAGCCCAGGGGCCGCTCACGTGGGATCACGGACCCCACCGGGGCCGGCCTCCCGCACTGTTTGTGTCCCCGCGGGGTCAGTTGGTGGGGGACAGATTCGGGCCGTCGTGTGCGTCCTTATTGGATTCTGCGCACAGACTAGGCGCGGGGGGATTGGAGGAAGGCAGGTTTTCACTGCCATTTCCCAGACGAGGCAAGTGAGCTCGAAGCCGGATTCGTCCTCCTCCGGGGCTCCCTCGCGGAACCGCGGAACCGTTCCAGCCCACGTGGCCGCGGTGTCCCTTTACCCCGTCCCCGACCCCACCTCGGCCCGCACGCTCGGGCCGGACCCGTCCGCCCCGTCGGCCAGCTCGGGTCCCGGCACTGCTGGGAACGGGGTGGGCTCCCACATCTTCCGGAGGGGAGGTCGAGGGCTCCAGGGCCGGCCGGCGCCGCCCCCTGCCCACGTCCCACCGCTCGCGAGAGGGGACAGCGCCCGCACGACCTGCGGCTCCCGCGCCTCCCGCCAGGGGGCGCCCCAGGACCGCTGGTGAAAGGCGCGCGGCGCGGGCTCCCCCGGAGGGCGCCGGAGGCTGCGGCCACTGGCCCAGGACCTTAAAGGGCCAAAGCTCCACGTGGCCTTTGAACGTCGGGCAGCGGCCCGTCAAGGGAGGTCCCGAGATCAGCAGCATCAGCCTCCGCTGGAGCTGGAGATGCATATCCTTGAGCCCACCCCAGACGGAAGGAATGACTTGGGGTTGGGATCCTGCAGTCTGTGTCTTAGAAGGCCTTCCAGATGATTCTGATGCACGCCCAGCTTGAGACGGGTCTGCTGTGGGGTCTGATTATCTCCCGGAGCCCTGGGGGGATCCGTTCGCAGTCCCGGGTGCACAGTGGAATCATCTGGAAGCCTTAGGGCTCCGGATGCCCCAGCCACACCTGCGCCAGTTCGGTGAGCGTCTCTGAGCGTGCGGGCCGGGCGCGGGGTGTTTGAAAGCTCCCGGGTCATTCCACACCAGCCAGGATGGGAAAAGCACCGTCCCCGGGGCCCCAATCAGGGCTGAGATGTCTCGTGAGGAACTGACCGCCTCTGATGTATAACGGGAATAGGACAGATGATGTCCGTTGGGGGCGGATTTGAATTCCAACACATTACATCTCCTTCAGTCCTTCACCAGCCCTGGGAGGAAAGCTCTATTATAATCCCCCTCTCGGAAGATGAATTGATTGCAGGCACAGAGAGGTTAAGTAAGCAGCTGAAAATGATACAGCTTGTAAGTGGCAGTGCGGGGGGCGGGGTGATCCGGGCTCCAAATCCCTCCTCGCCCTGTCCCCCTAATGGGTCCCTGTTTGTCACACCATCATGGGGCCTGATAAGGGGTCCCCATCTGTATGGGGTGGCGTCTCTCCCCTCCTCTTCCGTGTTTCAGTGTTTTCCTCCTTGGTAATGGTCAAGGGCAACTGGGTTATTCCAGACAAAGGACCGTTTAGGTTCCCTGGGGCTTCCTCCCTGGAAATCCTGGAACATTTGAAATCACAATGCTGGAGACACCAACAGGCTGCATCTGGGGACTGAGCCCTGCAGGCACCATTTGAAGCCCCCCCTCGAGTTAAAAATAATACTGACGGCCCTAGAACCATCTCGGGTGACCCAAGCATCCTCCTGCTTCTGGGGCTGCGCGCTGGGGTCTCTGGGGAAGGGAGGGCAGAGAAGGCTGTGCCCACTCAAGGGAGGGACAAACTGAGACTCAGTAGAAAACAAACTTGTCCCAAGTCTCAGGGCTACCCACCAGGGGTCTGAGGATAAAAACCCTGTGTGTGAGTTGCACGCATGCCTCTCTGTGTGTGTGTGTGTGTGTGTGTGTGTGTGTGTGTGTGTGTGAACAGTCTCCTCAGGGAGACACAGACTCAGAAGCGGACTCCTCGGGCAGTTGCAAGAATGACAGGGGTGGGGGACACCTGGGTGGCTCAGTCGGTTAAGTATCTGTCCCTTGATTTTGGCTCAGGTCACGATCTCATGGTTCATGAGCTCAAGTCCCGTGTTGGGCTCTGTGCTGACCGTGCAGAGTCTGCTTGGGACTCTCTCTCTCTCTGCCCCTCCCCTCTCGTGCTCTCTCTCTCAAAATAAAGAAACATTAAAGAAGCATTAAAAAAATAGTAACAAGGGTGGGCTCAAGTGACCAAGGGACAGGAAGACACACGCAGCTGGCTTTGAACAAGGTTTATTGGAAAATGCCATAGTGTTTGGTCCTCGCTGAGCCCCTGGGGGTGGGGGCGGGGGTCCCCCTCCTGGCTCTCTGGACTCTTCCCAGTGTCTCCTACTATCTCGGCTTCTCCCATCCCCTCCCACCTTGCAGATCCCCAAATAGGTGAGCCCTCCTTAGTCTGTGGCCGACAGTGCACCTCCCTGCCCCCACCCCGGCACCCAAGCCTTCTCTACAGACAGCTCCACAGATGTCCCCTGTGCAGTAAAGGGGTAACCGAGGCTCCTGCACATTCCACAAAAAGCCAAAAAAACCCAGACTGGCCCCCTGGGAGGGAACCTTTAAGTCCCCAGAAGGAATGTCCTCCCGATAACAGTCTGTTTACCCAGGGCCTTGGGCCAGACACGTCACCTGCGCCAACAATGTGATTTATGCTGAACACTTGTTTCCGCCTCCAGCCTCCCTGCATCGATCTGCCCGCTGGAGGGAACGAAGGCTGAGGCACTAAGGTCAACCACGTGGGTGCTCCATACCTACGGGACCCACCCCCAATAAAAACCCTGGACACCGAGGTTCAGGTGACTCTCCAGGCTCCCTCTTAGCCCACCAGAAAAGTCGGGATCACTTCACTTTTAAAAAACGTCTCCTAGTGCATTAAAAAAAATGAAGATGTGTGGAAACATTTTGAGCACGCGCTACCTGGTGGTATAATTTGATCAGTTACGTGTAACAAGCGAAAGCAGAAATAAACACATCAAGTGACTCAATTACTGCTGTGCACGATCAGTGGGCCCGGGAAAGAGTAAGGATTTCCAGCTCACTGCAGGTTGGCTCGGGCTTCAGGTTTGGAGCGTCAGGACGGCTGACCTGCGGGGCAGACTGTCCATCCGCCTGGGGCTGCCCATTGATTGGAGGGTGTAGCCGCCCATGGGCTCCATGCAGCGCGGATAGTTTCCACGGGGTCCTTTTTAGTAAACACGGCGAGAGGCCAGAGAAGTTGTATGTATGCAGTATGGTCTCCTTTTCTGGTCAAAAAGTAATATACCCCAAATAACCTCTGTATCTCTGTATGTGTCCATATTAGGCTTTACTGAACAAAGAGAAAATGTGAAGGCAATGAGAAAATGTGGGGCAAAAGAGGGACTCAAGGGCAGGAGAACAGCCAGATCCTGGCTTCGTGACTGGGTTTTGTGACCTCTCTGGGCCTCAGTGTCCTCATCTGTAAAATGGAGATGGTAGTATCTGCTTTGCAGGATGTAAAGGGCTTCTAACAGCTCCTGGCATACAGTAAGTGCTCAATAAATACAAGATGCAGGAAGTTAACCTGGTTATGTAGGGAGATGGGGTTTGTGGGGGGGATGGGAGGTGGATCCAGACTACAAAGACCATAAAAGATCACCACCCATGTGATAACATTTGTCTAGTCATGTCAGGTTATATGTGTGAAGCTAAGGAGAGGGGCACCTGGGTAGCTCAGTCAGTTAAGCATTGGACTCTTGGTTTTGGCTTGGGTCATGATCTCACGGTTTATGAGTTCGAGCCCTGTGTGGGGATCCGTGCTGGGAGTGTGGAGCCTGCTTGGGACTCTCTCTCTACTTCTCTTCTCTGTATTTATTCTCAAAATAAAGAAATTAAAAAAAAAGAAAGAAAAGAAAAGAGAGGGATACTGGGGCAAGAGAAACCCAGACAAGAGAGGCCAGTGGAGACAGAAGTACAGACCCAACAGACTGATGTAGCCATGAGCCTGGGAACACCGGGGCCATCAGAAGCCAGTGTGCTGGCCACAGCCAATCACAGAGATGGACTCAGGCCCCCGTCCCAAACTGTGTGGCTTAAAACAACAGAATGTGTTCTCTCGACGTTCCAGAGGCCGGAAGTCTGAAATCAAGGTGTGGGCAGGACCGTGCTTCTCTGGGAGAGGATTGTCCCCTGCCTCTGCCGGCATCTGGTATTGGCCACGATCCCGAGAATCTTTTAGTTCAGAGCCACATCATCGTCACCTGCCCTGTCATCACGTGGTCTTCTTCCCTGTGTATCTGTGTCTCTTCTCCTATCAGGACACTGATCACCGAATTCAGGGCCAACCCTGAATCCAGGATGGGCTCACCTTAACCGGGTTCTGGGTGGACACGGATGTTGGAGGACTCTATTCCACACACCGCAGCCCCGCTCTACTCTCTCTTTCTCTGTCTCTCAAAAATAAACATTAAAAAAAAAACCAATTTGACAATAAATTTCATATTAAAAAATAAATTTGACTTATGAGTAAAAACAAAACAAAAGGCAACTACAGAAGTGAGAAAAAAATAAACATTAAAAAAAATTTTAAAGGAAAAAAAAAAGAAAAACCTGTACTCACCCAAGAATCTGGTCGTGTGACACCCACGAACTTGTAGGGTTGTCATAGCAGGGAAACAGTGACCTAACAGGGGAAGCAGCGGTTCTCAAAGTGTGTTCCCCTGAGCAGCGGCAATGGCCTGGGTACCCCTCTTCGCAGAAACTACTGACTCAGAACCCCAGACAAGGACAGTGGTTCTCAACCTTGGCTACACGTTCGAATCCCCTGGGGAGTGTTTAAGAACTTGGGATGCCCTGCCGGACCCGCAGAGTTTGAAGCTGTTGGTTGGGGGTGTGGCCGACCACTAGAAACCATTTCTACTCCAATCCCCCCATTTTCTAGGCAAGAAGCTGAAGCCAGATTGGGGAAGGAATTAGCTGAGGTCACAGGGCACATGGGTGACAGAGAGGGGGTAGAACTCAGGAGTCTTGATTCCCACTCGAAACTTCTTTGCAGAACACGGGGGCGCCTGGGTGGTTCAGTCCACTAATCGTCTAACTCTTGACTTCGGCTCAGGTCATGATCTCACGGTTCATGGGTTGGAGCCCCACATCGGACAGCATGGAGCCTGCTTGGGACTCTCTCTCTCTCTCTCTCTCTCAAAAATAAATAAACATTTTTAAAAAACACCTTCTTTGTATTACACATGTCACCCCTGGACCCTGACGTTACTATTATCGTTGTTAATATGCCATGGGAGTCCCACTAATGGCTTATTTTAAAGGCTTCCATATTCTGGGGCGCCTGGGTGGCTCAGTCAGTTGGGCATGCAACTTTGGCTCAGGTCACGATCTCATGGTCCGTGAGTTCGAGCCCCGCATCGGCTCTGTGCTGACAGCTCAGAGCCTGGAGCCTGTTTCAGATTCTGTGTCTCCCTCTCTCTCTGCCCCTCCCCTGTTCATGCTCTGTCTCTCTCTGTCTCAAAAATAAATAAGCGTTAAAAAAAAAATTTAAAGTCTTCCATATTCTTCGAATTAAAACCAGCATTCTAACTTTAAGAAGCAACATGCTCAGGGTGCCTGGGTGGCTCGGTCAGTTCAGAGTCTGATTCTTGATTTCAGCTCAGGTCATGATCTCATGGTTCGTGGGATCGAGCCCTGCATCGGGCTCTGTGCTGACACCGCGGAGCCTGTTTGAATAAACTTAAAAAAAAAAAAAAAAAAAAAGATTCTCTTTCTCCCTCTGTCCCTTCCCCACTTACACGTGTGTGTGTGTGTGTGTGTGTGTGCTTTCTCTCTCTTTCTCAAAAAAAAGGAAAATTAAATTGTTCCGCAGTAAAAGGTTAGTTATATGTAGGGCAAAATGATGGGTGATTTTTCCATATTTACTGAGGGTTTTCTGCAGCAATCATAATTACTTTTATAGGCCGGTGAGGAATGTCCATATAAACAGCACTGGGGGAAAAAGTCCAAAACAAGCAAAGTATGGGGGGACGGACGGAGCACTTTAATGGAAATGCTAGCTCTAGCCAGAAAAAAAAAAAAAAAAAAAAAAAAGGAAGGAAGAAATATGTACAAATGATTCATTTTTCCCTTCAACCTCTAAGCTAGAAACCTTCTCAGTGTGTGAGTGGGTGGCCCCGGAGGGCAGCCTTATTTCTGTGTAAACCTTATTTCAGTTGGAATGAAATCTCCTGACTTACAGGCATGTTCCTCAGCAAGACAATCCCTTCCTAACGTCCTGCCTATTTCTTTACGTTTAGGCCTTAAATAGACGTGATTTTTGTTCCCTCCACGTATCTTCTGGGCCCACAAGAGAATATGATCTCTTTCCTTAACAAGTGGCAAAAAAAAAAAAAAAAAAGGGCGCCTTGGTCGCTTAGTCGGTTGAGCCTCTGACTTTGGCTCAGGTCATGATCTCAAGGTTCGTGAGTTCGAGCCCCACCTGAGCTTTGCACTGATGGCGCAGAGCCTGCTTCAGATTCTCTGTCTCCTCCTCTCTCTGCCCCTCCCCTGCTCGCGCGCGCGCGCGCCCGCTCTCTCTCTCTCTCAAAATAAACATAAATATTTTTAATTACAAAAATGGCAGAGAGACCCTCTCTTCATTATATTTATTAAATTTGGTTTACTGGTTTGTTTCTCTGCGGTGTTTTGTCCAACATAAATACACAGAGTCTAAAGACTCTAATCCACATCTTGTTTTTAAAAATTAAGTAACATAGGGGCGTCTGGGTGGCTCAGTCCGTTGAGCGTCCGACTTCAGCTCCGGTCATGATCCCGCCCGTTCATGGGTTCAAGGCCCGCGAGGGGCTCTGCGCTGACAGCTCGGAGCCTGGAACCTGCTTTGGATTCTGTGTCTCCCTCTGTCTCTGCTCCTCCCCCACTCACGCTCTGTCTCTGTCTCAAAAATAAACTTTAAAATTTTTTTTTTAATAAAAAATAAAAATTAAGTGAAATAGTTCATTCTCTTTTTTCTTCGGTGAAAGGCTTCGGACAAAAAGCAGGATTAGTCTCCAGCCAAGGCTTTTTTGCCCACGTGACACTTTCCAGACGCCAGGAAGAAACATGATCAGCCTCCATAACATAAACGAGAGAAGCTTCACCTGACTCTGCTGTGCCTTTCGTTTGGGAGTCTTTTCAAAATGCACCTTTGTACCACCGGGTTCAGGTTTTCGCCTGCGGAACATTCTGGAAAATAGGTAGAGCATTTATTTTCTCACTGCCGCTCTCTCAGTGTGTGACTGTTTTTTAAAAAACATTTTAAAGAACACAGAGGACCGTGTGGCACCCATTTGGAAATGTGCCCCGCACGGAAACATACACTGTAACAAATAATTATATAGCGAATTCCGTGACACTCAACCCACCAGGAAATAGCCCAGAAGAGCCTCATGTGTCCTGCTCATCACCAACTCCTCCCTCCCCCAGGGTAAATAATACCCTGTTTTAGGAAAAACAAAAACTTGATTTTCCAGAGAGGTGGATCCTTATTGCCACACGATGCATTTCTCAACACTGCAGAATTGACTGTGTTGAACCCCACGTTAATGCAATCTTGCCCTACAGATTATTTTGCCGTGCGGCTGTTTTTTAGGAAAAATAAATTAAGCGGAGAAAACGAACGTGGGGCCTCTGGGTCTCCTGGCCACGTTTCCTCGCTTGGAACCTCGTTCCCCCTGCTGCAGGGTGGAGGCGACCGCTGGGGACTTTTCGCCAGGGCCTGCAGCTGGCCGCTGTAACCTGAGCCCAGCTTGGACGAGAGCACTTCGCTTCTCCCTCCGCAGAATCCCAAGGTTTTGTGGTTATTTCCAGAGACGGAGAGAGAAAGAGCTCAGAACGGCCCCCCCGGGGACATAGGGCCCGTAGTAATGAACCATGAGGCTGTATGTTAGATTCCTGTTCTGTGCAATGATATAAACATGTACAAACCAGACGCTGTGTCTTTTAAAAACATCATCATTCCTTTTTTTTTTTTTTGAAATATTTATTTTTGAGAGAGAGAGAAGTGGGGGGAGGGGCAGAGAGAGGCAGAGAGCTGGATGCGGGACTTGAACTCACTAACCCCGAGATCATTACCTGAGCTGAAACCAGACGCTTAACTGAGCCACCCAGGCGCCCTTAAAAAAAAAAAAAAAAAAAATCATCATTTCAAACAAATTAAAGACCCACCTCTGAATGCAAACAACATAGAAAGTTAAGGGCACCGGCCCCCCCACCGACAAATGTCAGCTCTTCAAAGACCCACCTCTGAATGCAAACAACATAGAAAGTTAAGGGCACCGGCCCCCCCACCGACAAATGTCAGCTCTTCATTTGAAATGGCGAAGAACTGGAAAAAAGCCTACAGGGGCGCCTGGGTGGTTCAGTTGGTTGAGTGTTGGACTTTGGCTTAGGTCATGATCTCGCGGTCTGTGAGTTCAAGCCCCGCGTCCGGCTCTGTGCTGACAGCTCAGAGCCTGGAGCCTGCTTCCGATTCTGCGTCTCCCTCTCTCTCTCTCTCTCTGCGCCCCCCCCCCCCACTTGTACTCTGTCTCTCTCAAAATAAATAAATTAAATTATTTAATTTTTAATTTAATTTTAAATAGTTATATTTAATTAAATTATTTAATTTTTAAAAAGCCTACAGATCCATCCATAGGGGGAGAGCTAATGAACCAATCCATGGTAAGAAATGCATTTTATTAAAAAAAAAAAAAGAAAGAAAGAAATGCATTTTATTGTGACCTAGGACACACACACACACACACACACACACCCAAGCTTCCTAAAATACTGCTATGTGAGATGAATACAGATATTTGGTCTTCTGTTGTTTCATTTTACTTTTATTTTTTTAATGTTTATTTCTTTTTGAGAAAGAGAGACAGAGAGAGCAGGGGACGGGCCGAGAAAGGGGGGGTGGAAGGAGGATCCCAAGTGTGGGGCTCGAACTCACGAACTGTGAGATCATGACCTGAGCTGAAGTCAGATGCTTAACCAACTGAGCCACGCAGGCGCCCCAACTTTTATTTTTTTTTTAATGTTTTACTGTTAAGAGAGAGAGCGAGAGACAGAGTGTGAACAGAGAGGGGAGGGGCAGAGAGAGAGAGGGACACACAGACTCTGAAGCAGACTCCAGGCTCCAAGCTGCCAGCACATCACCCGACACGGGGCTCAAACCCACGAACCACAAGATCATGACCTGAGCCAAAGTCAGAGGCTTAACTGACTGAGCCACCCAGGCGCCCCACTTTAAAAAAAAAAATGGCAACAGAAGCGCCTGCGTGGCTCAGTCAGTTAAGCGTCTGACTCTCGATCTCAGCTCGGGTCTTGATCTCAGGGTCATGGGTTCGAGTCCCCGCATTGGGCCCCACGCTGGGCGTGATGTCTACTTAAAAAAAAAAACACAGCAATGAAGTTCTCCGTGCAACGTGGCTTTGTGGGAGATTTGCATTCTCTTTCGGTTATTTTTTTTGTCCCTTCTTCATAACAGGTATACCTTGCTCTCTTTTGGGGTATTCTATAATCAGACAAAAATGCTATTCACACCTGCTTCCCTCCGCCCCCCTCAAATCAGGAAAAGACAAAACACTGGATGCTTGTCGCGAAGAGCATTCGTATCGTTTCTCTCCCCATCTTGGATAATAAATACCGGTGAAAACTGCCCCGTTCTGGCACATGCCAGGCCCCACGATTCATACACGTTGTCTCCAGAATCCCCCAACGCCCCGTTTGACAGATAGAGGGACTGAGGCTCAGAGAGATGGGGCGGTGTGCTCAAAGTTTCACAACGTCTGACGTCACGGAGCCCAGAGGCAAACCTGAGGCCTTGAGCCGGTTGTCTTGGCCGTCACCTTAAACCTCTTCCCTGCTCGCATTTGCGTCTTTGGAGAATTTATGGCAAATCCATCCAATGAAAAGAATCCCTGAGCCCTTTCTCTGTGGCCAGCCTGTGGTGGGGACACAGAGGCAACCAATGACCGTCCTGGCCCTGCCCTCCATGGGCTCCCAGTCCAGTGGGGGGGACAGACCCATCCTCAGACAGTGATGGCCCAGAGTGGGTAGAGATAAGACAAAGGAGCCTACAGGGGACGCCGGACCCAGCTTGGGGGTGGTCAGGGAGGGCTTCCTGGAGGAGGAGGTACATAAGCTGAGGTCTGAAGGGTGAGGAGATGTGACCCGGGCCAAGAGTGACCAATGCTTTACAGAGAGAAGGCCCAAGGGGCTTCAAAAAGTTACAGTAAATGTAAACGTCCAAGTCAAACAGTAGAAGAACATTCCAGAGCCTCTCCAGAACTACGCTAAGTAATCACATATTTGAGGCCTGGGCTTTGAGGCTTGGTCTCAGACTGGCGGGTGGTGGAACAGAGGAGCATCTCGATGAGAGCAGCTGTCTGTCTGTACCAGGCCCAGCCCTGCTTGGGCCGTTCTTCCTGTCTTCTCTGCTCAGTTCCAGAGTCAATGTCACCAGGCTGACTTTATTCCCTTTGTTTGGGGCCCAAGTCCCCAGTTAGGGGCACAGGAAGCCGGATAGATGCAGGTTCAAATCCTGCATCTATACAAACTATATACAAACTGTACAAAGTGGATGTGTAGTCTCTGAGCCTCAGTATCCTCATCTATAGAATGGGTTCATAATCTCTATTCAGTCTCTGCAGACCGGGTTACACCTCTGCTCAGATGGCCAGTGGCTCCCGTGTTCCTCTGAGAAAAAGCCAAGTCCTCCCAAAGCCCTACAAAACCCTGCTTTGTTCCCTCTCTGACTACCTCTCCCACCCTCGCCCCCTCCCTCGCTCTGCACCAGCCAGACGGGTCTCCTC